>NC_135202.1:8484848-8787878 GCF_050948175.1 Xylocopa sonorina | reverse complement strand
TATTTTCGTTTTACAGAATTTGTTGAATAATTTTCAAAAATGGAGTGTTTTAACAGTAGGTGCTCGAATTGTTCTTCTTTTTCAATTAATGACAGTATATCCATTACTTGCGTACATGTTACGTGTTCAGTTACTCACATCATTATGTAAAAAATTTAACATAGGCTATGTTATCGTCATTAACGTTGTTTTAGTATCCATATGCATTTTATTTGGAGTATTTGTGCCGTATATCGGTACAATAGTACGATACACAGGCGCTTTGAGTGGTTTTATTTACGTTTTTACGTTACCAAGTCTATTGTACTTGGCAATTTTAAAGCAACAGAAAAAGTTGTCAATATATTCTTTACTTTTACATACAAGCATACCAGTAGTTGGATTTTTAAATTTAATAGCCCAATTTTTCATTACAGAGTTTTAGGTGTGTTCGATCTGAAATTTTGTGTACAATATTTCCTGCACAATTTTTTCCTAGTATCATAATATAATTAAAAGACAAATGGTTATGTTAATAAGAATGTGTGAATGAATATAATCATGCTTATATGAATGTAAGAGAAGTTAGTATAATATATTAATAAGATGGCATATAACTGTCATCAAGATGTTTAGTATTTTTTCACAAAAGTTGTAATGGTTAATTTCATTAATTCCATAAAACAAAAGAAATTTATTTATCTGTTAATTCATCAAAAATATATGATTGTAATATATGGCATGGTTTATTTAGTATAACTTATTTGTAACTAATTGATATTTACAGTACTTAGAAAGGTATCAAAATTCATGATTAATTATATTATTTAAAATCTTTTGTTATCTTATATACCCAAACAGTATCAACACCTTCTCCAATTGTTTTAATTGCATTCATAGTAGGAAGTGGAAATCTACAAGCAATAATAACACAATCTTTATGCAACTCCTTCATGAATTTTGTTTCAACATCTTTCATCTGAAAACATAATACTGCATTAAGCATATTGTCTAAGTAAACAATAATGTATAAGTAATCAATAGAATTTACCATCTGATCAACACCAAATAAAACAATATTATCGTATTTGTTCAAATTGTGTTTCCATAAATTTTGTTTAATAAATCTTGTCTGTGATGATGACCCTATAATTATAGCTTTCACTCTAGAATACCATACCAACCAAGGATTCAGCTCAATGCCATGAGCTTTGAATCCTGCTTTCGCTGCTGCAAAAACCTAATTATAAAATCATACTTTTACATTGACATTTCAGTTAATATTTTATGAATGAAGGACTGGGAATCATGATAGAACATGTCAAATATAACACATTTTGACTTTTAAAACCATTCCTTTCCCTTCAACTAATTGCTTAACTTCTTTTACTAGGATTCTCGGGCCTCCAAATACTACTTTATGCAAATGCAATATTTACTATGCGTCCATCTCCACTTCCAAGATCGATTAAGGATCCTGAATATCCGTTTAAAGCTTGCAAAACATTATGTACTTGTTGAGTTGTTGCTGGTACATAAGGTAAACATATTTTGCGAAATGCTGGACTGACGAATGAAATGCATATCACACTGATAGCAGTTGCAACACCTCCTGAAAAAAACATAAGACAAATGTATTGCCTTTAAAATTGGTATGCATAATTTATTCTTTATTTCACTACCTGTTATTCCTACAAGATATAAGCCAAGTTTCGATGTTGTTTGCGGGATCTTTCTTGATGTACTAACATCATTGCTTACGATATAACTCAATTCATTAACCTCTGCTGATTAAATTGACAGAAAATTGAAATTTGTAAGGGTAATATAACGTTAAAAAATAAATTTATAAATCTTAATATGTTATTTAATAATTTGTAATTCATGAATCTTACACATTCTGTGGAATTAACATTCG
Source organism: Xylocopa sonorina (assembly GCF_050948175.1). Classification (NCBI taxonomy): domain Eukaryota; kingdom Metazoa; phylum Arthropoda; class Insecta; order Hymenoptera; family Apidae; genus Xylocopa; species Xylocopa sonorina. The sequence continues at coordinate 8,785,981 of NC_135202.1, read as the reverse complement.
TCAGCAACATAAAAATTTCTTATTTATACTTAGAAGTAATGTACAATTCAAGAGCATGGCAAAAATTTCAAACTACGACAATCCCACGAATTGTCTGGTAACTTCTGACTATCTAAAATGATGGAAGCACTGTTTCCCTAGATTTCTATGTGTTGTGCATGGATACAATTTTTTTTAGCAGCACAATCGTAATTCTTGATCGTGATCCATCACGGCCAAAATTACTTTCCCGTTGACAAACGTCGGATACATTTTTCATATTGTTTTACGATCAATCTCTTCAGTTCTTTAACGTGTTATTAATGGTTTAGTGTGTAACTACTTCATTACGTTTGCCACGAAGCGCTTTTTGATGTGAATACGTTTTGATAGACAGTATTTATACATTTTTACGAGCATAACTATCAAGATGCCGGTGTTTCACACGAAAACCATAGAAAGCATCCTCGAGCCTGTCGCACAGCAGGTAATTATATTTATCTTTCAATTTTCTAGCTATGTAGTCGTTAAATTTATAGAAAACCTCCGATCTTTTTATATTTTTCAAGTATTATCGACTTGTATTCTTAATAGAGACAAAAAGACAAAGGGTGAAGAAATAGAGACATAGAGAAAGGAAAGGAACTCCTTAATTAGTATCAGCTGAAGAAATAAACTTATTTATCTTCAAGAATATATGTACAAAATGTATTTTAAATATTTTCGTGTTCTTAATCGAATGCATATGAACAATACGTTTGCATTATATATGGAATCTCTTAGCCTGGAATTATTTATTAAATATAATTCAATATAAATGTTGAAAAAATAGTTAATAATTTGAGCTTGGGTTGTATAAATCATTATGAATGATGGTATTTGATATGACTAAATTTTGCCAAGTGACTTGTGTTTCTTTATATAGAACTATGACATCATTCTACAAATATAGGGCAGGGGTACTAAATTCATCTTTAGGTCTAAAAGCTTAAATGTATAAAATTTAATACCTCTACATAGTCATTAACCAGAAATCAATGTCATCAGTACTGAAGTCATTTGATATTTCCAAAAATGGACATGCTGCCGCTACCGATCACATCATCCCACACATTAGCATAAAACATTACTAATGCCTTTTAAATTGAATATTTTTTTGTACATAGCTTGAATGTTGATACAAAATAAATGTAAATATAGTAACATATCAATGTTCCTTGAACCAAATATCCTTGATATATTAATATAATTTTATTTCTGATATTATATCTGATATAATATATATATATATGTGTTATGAAAAAGACTTAAGTCTATCTTTTACATATACAAATATAAATAACTATAAAATATGAATTGATAATATAGGTTTCAAGACTGGTTATTCTACATGAAGAAGCTGAAGATGGAAATGCAATGCCTGATTTGGGAAGACCTGTACAAGCAGTTAGTATGGCAGTGGCAAACCTTGTTAAGGTATGGAAAAGTATTAGTATTAAAATTTGTGCATAACTTATTTATGTTTCTTTAATTTTATTTTTAATGCACAGGTTGGAAAGGAAACTATCAATTCTTCTGATGATGCTTTGCTTAAACAAGATATGCCTGCTGCATTACAACGCGTTGAAGGAGCCTCCCGCCTTTTGGAAGAGGCTTCTGCAATGTTAAAACAAGATCCATATTCTGGACCAGCTAGGTATAAAAAATAGAACGATATTTTTGTCACAAAACTATTCTTATAAACTTGCCATTAAGTTAGGAATCTCATTTTTTTAAATCTACACTAGGAAAAAGCTTATTGAAGGTTCACGTGGAATTCTTCAAGGAACCAGTTCCTTATTATTGTGCTTTGATGAAAGCGAAGTACGTAAAATTATCAGAGAATGTAAAAGAGTATTGGACTATTTAGCAGTTACAGAAGTTATTGAGACAATGGAAGATTTGGTTCATTTCCTAAAAAATTTAAGTCCTTGCCTCAGTAAAGTATCAAAAGAAGTAAGTGCTCGTGAAAAAGAGTTAACTCATCAGGTGCACAGAGAAATCCTTGTACGCTGCTTGGAGCAGGTAAATATAAGAATAATTGATTTTTCTCAGTTAATGTTATATTAGTTATTTTAATGTTAATATTGGATACTATAAGTTGGAAAATATATAACAGGTAAAAACACTCGCACCAATTCTCATCTGTTCTATGAAAATATTCATTCACATAATCTCTCAAGGAGGTAAAGGGGCAGAAGAAGCAGCTGAAAATCGTAATTATCTGTCTGGTAGAATGTCGGATGAATTGAACGAGATTATCAGAGTGTTGCAATTGACAACATATGATGAAGAAGAATGGGATGCTGATCAATTAACTGTAGGTATTATTAAAAACCTCGACGTGAACTAGTTTATATTATTTTACTTATTTACTATATTTTTAAGGTATTAAAAAAAGCACAAAGTGCCATAGAATCTAGAATAAGAGCTGCTTATGACTGGTTGGACGATGGACTTGCTTTACGCGGTGGGGTAGGAGAAAAGAGTCTCCGACAAATAGTTGAACAAGCACAACGATTGGCAGAAAGATACTTACCGCCCTCGCAAGCAGAACCATTGCAAAAATTAGCTTCACAAATTGTTACTATGACCAATGCTCTTTGTGAATTAAGACAAAATGAGAAAGGTTTGTGTACACGTATATGTATACTAATTAAAAAGTGTGCCTTATACATACAATTCGTTAAATTTATTTAAATATTTTCATTTTTAAAGGAACAACACCTCAAGCAGAAGCATTAGCACGTGGTATAAAGGAAAAGACGAACGAACTACGCAGTTCTATTGCCTCTGCTATAGTTGCTGCTGATAAATCTGGAACTACTCAAACTGCTCACACAGTTGCAGGTCGTCTAGAACAAGCAAATAAGTGGCTTCTTAACCCACAACAAGATGACAAAGGATTGGGTCAAAGGGCTATAGCACTGATTATACACGAAGGGAAAAAGGTACAGTTCATTGAACATCGAAATTTATATTTTCTTTTATTTTTATTAATTAAATGTGTGGCTACTCTTTATATCGTCGAGCTTAAAAGTTTATCATTTAATTTTAACAATTTGAATGCCGCAAACGGAAAGAACCAACAACACGTAGCAAGCGTAAGTTAGGTGTAGTAGTTTGCGTATACTTCCGACTGTTGATACGAGAAATTTTTTGTATGTGACAAACTTTTAATTTTTTCCATATTTATTGTTTTTGGTTTATTACTCTAAATGTTAGGTCGCCGAGGGTTTACCGGGGATACATAAAGCGGAAATTTTGCAACTTTGCGACGAAGTTGATAATCTTTCCCATCAACTTGGAGATCTGTGTGCTCACGGTCAAGGAAATACTCCACGCGCCCAAGAGATTGCTCGTCAATTGTCGCATAAGTTATACGAGTTGAAAAATAGGATACAACAGGCTGTTGTATCCAGAGTAGTCGAAGATTTCATCGATATATCAACGCCTCTGAAACAATTCACGGATGCTGTGCTAGCACCAGCAGGCACACCAGGTCGCGACCAAAATTTCAATGATAAAACTCATGCTCTTCAAACATTTTCCAATAGAGCAGCAAAGACAGCCAGAATGGTGGCTGCTGGAGGTATATAAATATGTTACTATAGTGTCTTAATAAATCCGTTTCACATAACTATTTTATTCGTGTTATAATGTTATTTCATTCAAATTTCAGGAAGTGGAGGAAATAAAAAGTTGGCAGAAGCATTAGCCGCGAGCGCCTCGCAGGTTGAATCTTTAACACCGCAATTAATTAATGCTGGACGAATTCGAATGACATATCCAGATAGTAAAGCCGCGGACGAACATTTTGAAAATTTAAGACAACAATATGCAGAAACGATGCAGAGAGCGCGCGCACTCTGTGACGAAGCAACTGACAGTGGTGATTTTATTAGAACTTCTGAGGAACAAATGCAAAAGCATTCGTTCCTATGCGAAGAAGCTATTGCAAAAAGTCATCCTCAAAAAATGGTCGACAATACAGCTGCCATTGCCAGACTAGCTAACAGAGTAATACTCGTAGCGAAACAAGAAAGCGATAACAGCGAAGATCCTGCGTTCATTCAAAGAGTGAATCAGGCTACAGATATTCTCCAAAGTAGTAAGTATCCTTAATAATATTTATGTGAACCGTTTATGAAATTATTTTTCTTTAGGTGTTGCTCCAATGGTTCAGGATGCAAAGTTAGTTGCCATTAATATTAACGATAGTAGTGCAGTTTCCCGTTGGCGGGAAAGTAATCGCGCTGTAAGTAGCATAAAACGTGAACAAATTTTCAATTACTGTCATCATTCTAATTAATTTATTTATTATTGCTTACCACAGCTCCTATCTAATGTTGGACAAGTTCGTAAAGCTATAGTGATTCAACCGGATTTGGTACCACCACCAGAAGTATCGCAATTACATCTTAATGATGGTAAGCATATAAAATATTGCTTTGTACACCTTAAATTTTTTTGTACATTCTAACAATAGTATGCTAAATTTAGGTTTCTTTGAGGATAGATATTTAATGCTTTAAACGTAGGTGTTTAACAAATTTGTATTCTATCATAGTTTTTTCATCATAATGCATTTTTATGTGCTTTAAAGTAAGGTTTAAAAGGTTTAGAAGGTTTACTTTAAGCTAGTTCATTTCATTTGTTTAGTCATTTGTACCTTTTGAAGGCTATATTCAATAAGTCTATTAGAAAAAGTATATACTATGATATATTTCCTTAGGCGAAGTTGGAAATTTCATTTCTTCATAATGTAACAGTCCTTTTAACATATTTCTTCCAGACAAACAATTGCCAAGCCGTCAATATAATTACTTCACAGATAAAGGTATTATACACGTTTGCATGAGGATAATTTGTGCATGATTGATTATCATATTATCAAATACTAGTTTTATAATTTCATTAGATACATATTCGTAAAGTTCCGTGTGTAATACTAAATTCATTTTCATACTTTAAATTTAATATTGATAAAACGTAGTATCTCTAATCTATTTAAAATATATATATCGCAACGCAATGTTGTTCTTTTCGTTTTATAACTTTAATAAGAAATTTCAAAATCTATGAATATTTCTTTAAATGCTAGTTGGTGAACCTTTAAGAAATCAACCATCGCCAAGCAATTTATCTGTCATCAACCCTAGTCTGAACACAAATAAATCCCAACATCGCGCAATCAGTCCATTACCAAAGTGGGCGCGTGAAGGTATTTAATTTAGTACCATTATTCAAAAAGAAGTCAAAAAGAGCATTTTAGAAAATATATTTCTTAATATTCTTCTTTACTTAAGATGAAGAAATTGCTCCTTGTTCCTAAAATATGAAAGTAATCTTTTTTTTTATCAGGGGATAACCCTGATCTCCCAAATCAGGAACTGGCTTCTGAAAACGAGTTAGACAAATCAATTCATGATGGAGGTAATCTAAAGCTAATACTTTTTTGGGATTGTCATTGCAAGTTTTTTGTGCTCAAAACTTTCTTTTATCCATGGGAAAAAGCATGTATATAGTATTTGCTATAGCATTTTAAGACTATATAAATTAAAAAGAAATTAAACATTATGCATATAATGTAATTATTAAATATGAGTAGGAAGAAACTTTAATTTTTACACCACACTTATTTTCGTTCAATTTAATGAAAATATGTAGCATTAAAATTGCTTAAAAATGTTTTAAAATGAAAACAAGTCATTTGATTAATTAATTTGTCGCTTTTTACACTGTACATACATCTTTTTCATTTAGCAACTCACATAGACTTTTTTGTTTATTACATTAGTAAGATCTTGGAATGATCAAGAGTTATGTTAATACTATAATATTATTTAATTTTTACCATTCATACTAATTATGTTGCTCATTGTTTCAAATAATTTAACAAGTTAAAGAAAAACATTTTATCTAATCCACTTTATAATCAGTTATACCTTCTTGCATGTAATAACTAAAATAACCATCACGTTGATACATAATTATTAATGTATATTTATATCTTTAGCGCTGCCAGGAATGATAGACTTTTATTATGATTATGACTTTGGTAATTATGAAACGTGCACTATTCTTATGTACATTAAATTTCATTATGTACCATGCTTGTATTAAACAAGAATCTATCATTTTGACCAAAGAAAATAAAAAGTAAAGAGAATAAACTAAAAAGAAATTAAACATTATGTATATAATGTAATTATTAAATATATGTAGGAAGAAACTTTCATTTTTACACTACACTTATTTCTGTTCAATTTAATAAAAATATGTAGCATTAAAATTACTTACAAAGGTTTTAAATGAAAACAAGTCATTTGATTAATTAATTTATCATTTTTTACACTGTACATACATCTCTTTCATCTAGCAACTCACATAGACTTTTTTGTTTATTACATTAGTAAAATTTTGGAATGATTAAGAGTTATGTTAATACTATAATATTATTTGATTTTTACTATTCATACTAATAATGTTGCTCATTGTTTCAAATAATTTAACAAGTTAAAAAGAACATTTTATCTAATCCACCTTATAATCTGTTATGCCTTTTTACATGTAATAACAAAATAACCATCACATTAATAAATAATTATTAATGTATATTTATATCTTTAGCGCAGCCAGGAATGATAGACATTTATTACGATTATGACATTGGTAATAATGAAACGTGCACTATTTTTATGTACATTAAATTTCATTATGTACCATGCTTGTATTAAACAAGAATTTATCATTTTGACCGGAGAAAATAAAAAGTAAAGAGAATAAATTGAAAAGAAATTAAACATTCTGTATATAATGTAATTATTAAATATAAGTAGGAAGAAACTTTCATTTTTACACTACACTTATTTCTGTTCAATTTAATAAAAATATGTAGCATTAAAATTACTTACAAAGGTTTTAAATGAAAACAAGTCATTTAATTAATTACTTTATCATTTTTTACACTGTACATACATCTCTTTCACCTAGCAACTCACATAGACCTTTTTGTTTATTACATTAGTAAAATCTTGCAATGATCAAGAGTTATGTTAATACTATAATATTATTTGATTTTTATTATTCATTCTAATAATGTTGCTCATTGTTTCAAATAATTTAGGAATTTAAAAAAAACATTTTATCTAATCCACTTTATAATCTGTTATGCCTTTTTGCATGTAATAATTAAAATAACCATCACATTGATACATAATTATTAATGTATATTTATATCTTTAGCGCTGCCAGGAATGGTAGACTTTTATTACGATAATGACAATGATGATGGTAATTATGAAACGTGCACTATTTTTATGTACATTAAATTTCATTATGTACCATGCTTGTATTAAACAAGAATTTATCATTTTGATCAAAGAATCTAACAGGTTTTCATGACAATTTCTAAAAACAATTTTAATTTTATACAGAAGTCGCCCCACCTCGTCCACCTCTACCTGGTGGAGATATTCCACCACCACGACCACCACCACCAGAAACCGACGATGAGGATGAAATGTTCATGCATGCACCACAACCTAATCAGCCTATAATGGTATATTGAGTTTATACATTTTGGGATTATTTGTTTCCGAAAATCTTAGATTGACGTAATATTTTGATAATGTATTTCAGATGGCTGCACACGGTTTGCATCAAGAAGTACGACAGTGGTCAAGCAAAGATAATGAAATCATCGCAGCTGCGAAAAAGATGGCTATTTTAATGGGCAAATTATCGGGTTTAGTTAGAGGAGAAGGTGGCAATAAAAGAGATTTAATCGCGTGCGCTAAGGCCATCGCAGAGGCTTCTCAAGAAGTGACTCGTCTGGCCAAGGAATTAGCTAGAGAGTGTACTGATAAACGTATCCGTACAGTACGTACATAATTTATCTATTATAATCAGTTGTTTGTACCCTCTATTATGCCCTATATTTTGAACTTATATTTCCTGTATTCATTTTACAGAATCTCCTACAAGTCTGCGAACGTATACCGACGATAGGTACACAGTTGAAGATATTATCAACAGTAAAAGCCACGATGTTGGGTGCGCAAGGTATAGTACATAAATCGCTTAATTTATATATTTTTGTGTACAATAAAATGTACTTCAATGTCTTCTTTTTAATGAAAATATCAGAAAAAATTAATAGACGTCAGGGAGTTCTGTACATTAAAGGGATCACTTAATGAAAATAGTTATTAATAACATTTTTTATACATAGAGATGCTCCCTACCTGGGAAGAGTTGATGCTTTATGGTAAAAATGTTAATGAATTATGCTTGATGTTTTAGCGTTCCTTTTATTTAATTGTTGGAATATTCCACTTTTGCACTTGCATTACAATGCATGCATACTTTAGTCTTCCCTAAAGTAAAGGGCTATGAAATAATTGGACGAATAACACTTATTTTATTACGTAAAACTTAGGAATATATATTGAACAATACGTATAACAATATATATACAGAAGTATATATTGAACAGAATCATTGTTAAAGGGTTACGATATTTTCACATTTTTGTTCGATTGATTACAATATTTAGTAATCCGAAATTACGTTTGAATATTCTAATTTTCGATTTAATTATTTTATTATCTTAAATGGTTTGCGGTTGATATGCCGCGCGCCTCTGCTCATCATGGTGTAGACGAATTGATTGGCTGCAGTAAGTTTATTATGAAATAAGTATAAGTTAGTATAGAAAGTATAGTTGAGAATATATAATATGTGAAAATTAACGTTGTGTACGTGTAAGCAGCAATATTATATATTAAAAGATATACTTCATCTGTATATAATGCAGTTGACATATTTTCATGAAATTAGATTAAATTTTTACATTATTCATCTTATCAACGTTAGTATGTATACTTTAACTTTGTCCTTTGTGCATGATTATTTATTTGTATATATCCTATTGTCTTTCTTAAAACATTATGTTCCTTCTAGAATAATACACATACACGTGATCTTTTTATACACTGAAAAATATTCATGTGTTGCATGCAGTAACAGATTCATTAGACATTCTCACTTTCCCTTGTACAATTGCAGACAAGAATTCATTTTTGTGGCACGCAACATGTTTGTGACCTGAACTTGTATTTCATTGAACTTGTTAATTTTTGTCCATTTTTATTCAACTACTCGTGTATGTTAATTTTATAATCTAGCACATCTCTTAGAATCTTAAAGTAGAAATGGATTGTTCTATTTTTTAACATATTCTGCACCACAGACTTTAAATCTTTAATTTCTTGTAAATTAAATATTTAAGTGTAATTTCTTGACATAAATCTGAAATTCTTGGAGAAATATTTACTTCTAAGTGGTTGCAGAACTAGTTAAAAAAATGTGATTTATTTTGTCCTTATAAATCAATTTCAAATTTATACAGCGTCTAATTTTCATTTAAAAAATGTAGGTACAGAAGAAGATCAGGAGGCAACGGACATGCTAGTTGGAAATGCTCAAAATCTCATGCAAAGCGTGAAAGAAACGGTTCGCGCAGCAGAGTGTGCCAGCATAAAAATACGTACTGCATCTGGTATGAAATTACGCTGGGTGCGACGCCAGCCATGGTACCAATACTAAAGAACAAGTTGTAATAATGAAAGTGAATTATAACCGATAAGTAAGGCACCCTAATATTAGGTACATGTTAATTATCGATTTTATCGAAAGTGTTCTAACAATGGAGGACAACGTTCAGATGTTTAAGTTTGATTTAATATTATTAGTTTAGAAACGAAAATGAACAATGTATTCGAGCATGTATAGTGCCGAATCCGAAACTTATAAAATATCAATTTATTTTGCTTTGTATTAAAAAAAAGAGAGGGATTTAAAGAAATTGATTTCCACAAGTACGATGAATTCGGAATGCTCATTAGTTATTTTTTAGAATTAGCATTATGTAAAATTTCTTGCATTTTCTTTCAAGAGCTAATTAAATCTTTTTTTAAACATTTGAATTATATCCTGCATAATACATTATGCTTGTTTTTTTATACTTATAAACATACCGATGAATGATGTATTCATTGCATACAAGTTATGTAACGTAACAAACGCTAGCTAGTGACTAATATTAATAAGAAATTATGCCAATCGAAAGATATATCTCAGTTATGGAAAAAAGTAATCGAAAAGTATTTTCAGATGAAATATTTAAAGGAATCCATAATTTGATAGTTATCAGAGCCTATCTATTACATAGTTTTATTAAGGAAAATAGGAAAGTAAATCGATATAGATGATAGAATTATTATGCCCTATACAAATTACCAATTTGCTATATATTTTTACGTATACTTGCAACAAGTGTACTTCACATATATAGAGTGCAACCAAACTGATGGTACAAGGAAATATATATACATATATTATACACATACACACCATTTATTCGGTTACACACTGTATATATTCATCTACCAGCACAATTAATGAAGACGACAAATTTTTATCTACATTTATTAAAATGCTATATTAATCCAAGATAGTGTAACGTATTTTTGCAAAGTGGAAAGGTGCGCGAATATAATTTTAATAGGTGCTATTTTTACCGCAATATATACAGGTAGAAACCCTTACATGCAATACTATGACAAGGAAATCTATTTTTGTAAATTTTATCTAATTATCTTTTCTAGAGAACCTATAGTTGTCTCTGTATTCTTATTTTCTTAAACTGGTGCTATATACGTGCAATACAGGTATGATGTAGGAGGTAACGTAAGAGTGAGGAATGTTAAACCAAATATGTGGAATCAATTTATACAATATTATATGTTCTTTAAAGAAAAGAACAATAGATGTAATGCTAGTGTTAACAACAATTCGTAAAGAGTGAAACTCTTGAGTGTTTATAGTGTGTAACGTTAATTTTAGTAATGCAATTCAAAATAATTTTATGTAAAACTATTTATAATAAAGATTTTTTTTCATTTTTATTATATTATACAAATACAAAAGTTTGTGTGAAATATACTTTGTATTATAACAGAATTATGTACACAATAATAATCTAAGAAATAATAAAATTAATGGACAGAAGATACTGGTCTGTTAAAGTCACTATCATTCAATGGAATCTCTTTTTATTGAATGTAATCCTGGAACCATGACTCCAGGTATTTTATTTTGTGGTATTTTTCCCGGCCGTAGATAAGGATTATCTATAGCATCTTGTTGTGTGGTTATTTCTCCATTTTGTTCAGAATCTTCATTTTGGCCTTTCATACCTGTATATATATATACCATTTTATAAATTAATTTTTAATAGGAGAATAAATTTATCCATGTAAATTTGAATCAACATCATACCTTCTTCCGATTCCTCTCGCTCCTGTTCTTTTTTCTTTTTGACTGGGCTTGGTTCGAACTGAAAATCTTGATCACTTTCAAAGACTTGATCTTGTGGAAGAAGTGCAGAAAGGTAACTAGGAAATTGTGGTTTACATGATATTACTGAAAATAACATATTATTTTTCAAGTAGGTTTCGCAGAAATTAAATAAAGAGAAGAGTGTAGTCATGAAAACTCTACACTCGATAAAATTTATCTAGTCTATTAATATATATATTAAATTGTTATGAAACTTACAAGGGAACATACTATTATCTTCTGTGAGAAAAAGGCTATGCGTTTCGCCAGTTTTTGCAATGAACCTTGTTAATGCTCTTTCAATGTCTCGCTTTTGTGTAGCTGCTTTTTCTCTTATTGCCTCGTATTCTGTTACTGGTTGCTTATGTGTCTGTTTATAAGTAAGTTATGTAAGTAAAGGCTGCAATCAAAAACTTTTCTGTGCAATAAATATTGCAGATAAATTGGAAATATTGATAAAAGTACGAGTCGCATTAATGAAGCGCTACATTTCAAAATTGTGCTTTACCGGTGTTCTAATGTACGCGTGTGGATCAGGGAAAGGTGGTAGATAACTTGGAATGTGAGGTGGATGACCCTGCTTCACTCCGGCCTGCAGAATATTTAACTGTTTCGATTGAGTTTGTTGTTGAAGTGGCGGTAAAACCGTTCTGTTCACTCTCTTGCCGTAACTTTCTATATTATCTAATTTTATACCCATGTTTATCAATGCCACTATAACATCCGCAATAAGTGGTTCTGTTCGGCCAGACAGTTCACAGTAATTTCTTGCGGACTCTCCAACTTCTACAATAACTATAACAAATATACGTTTCACTAAAGTAATAACATATTCGGTTTCCACAATAAATATTATGAAAACGGAAACATTCATTAAACGAAAGACGTGAAAGGAATGCATGTGAATGATGCTAGATAAACAAATCCTAACTATTATTGCTATTAAGAGGTTAGAAACTATGAAATAAACTTCAATTCTTACAAGATTGTAGCATTTCTGTCATAGTTTCCAAAGCCTGCTTTTCGCAAGTATCATAACCACATTCTACCAGGATACTACAAACTACATGATTTAATATCTTTCTTCGTGTATTTGTTGTTTGGATATCCATGTTGTTTAAAAGAAAACACAATATTGGCACGCAATACAAATCATTTTGTTAACACAAACAGCACCATCTAGTAGACTACATTAAAAATAAACTATTACGAGCAAGATTTTTCGCTGAAATTTAAACAATAGTTATACTCCACGCATTTTCTAATTATTATATGAAATACCTTAGCAAATGTCAAAGTATATAATAAAATACGCAACACAATTGAATATAACTTCTTTTAATGATTTGCCGCGCGAATTGAGGTGTCATCTCTCTGAAAAACGCTCAAACTAGTCGCTGAAACTGGTCGGGCATTAGTTTCAATACTCTCCGCAGAGATGGCGCTAGTAGTTCTCAGTAGTTCACTTCACCATCGGTAACGCTGAGCGACCAGTTTGAGCACTTTCCACAGAGATGGCGCCAGGGGTTCTTCAATAGGGTAGTAACATCTGTCTCACTCTTTCTTATAGCTTTCTTATATATCTTTCTCTCTCTTACCTCTAAAGCGGGAAATATCAAATAAATTACAATAAAACTATTGAAATATACAATAAATTACAATAAAATTAACGAAATATACGATAGATTACAATAAAACTAATATATGGTAATTTATTGCACATATTATTAGTTTCATTGCAATTTATTGTGTATTTCTTCAGTTTTATTGTAATTTATTGTACATTTTACTAGTTTCATTGTAATTTCTTGTATATTTCAGTAGTTCTATTGTAATTTATTGTATATTTTAGTAATTTTATTGTAATTTATTTGATATTTCCTACTTCAGAGGTAAGAGAGAGAAAGATATATAAGAAAGCTATAAGAAAGAGTGAGACAGATGATACCTACCCTACTGAAGAACCCCTGGCGCCATCTCTGTAAAAAGTGCTCAAACTGGTCGCTCAGCGTTACCGATGGTGAAGTGAACTACTGAGAACTACTAGCGCCATCTCTGCGGAGAGTAGTGAAACTAATACCCGACTAGTTTCAGCGCTCATCCAAGAGATGGCGCTAGTAGTTCTTCAGTAGTTCACTTTGCTGTCGGTAAATCAAATTAAAAAAAAATTCTAACACTTTTTCCTATAGTACAATTTGCATCATAAACAAAAAAAAATGAACAGCATTAAGACATTGGAAATATATTTTCTATCATGGGCTAAAATGTTTTTTTTTTTTAATTGTACGATGATTCATTGCAATGATGATTAATTCCTGAGCTCTCGCGAACGCGGGTTTCATTTTTTCTGGACGCACCTATACGTATTATTTGCCATACATCATATATAATTTAAGTTCCCAGTTTTATCTGATTTGTTTATATTTGAATGCACTGATTATACATTAAAAATTAATAATAGAAAAGAATAAAAAAAGAGGTTATATTATCTATTCGTTAACACCACAGGATCGTACTAACCAATCACTTTATAGAACTTCATAAATGATTATTTAACAGTAAATTTTCGTGTTCAGTTTTTATTTAGCGTTTACCTATAGTGGCCTACAGTGGTTATTTCAGACTGTTTCATTGAATGGACGTTTGTTACTAAATTCAAAATAAATTAACTTTGTTGGAATTCATGATTGTTGATGTAAATTCTGTAAGAGTAACGTTACCGAGCAATGGATACATTTGCGGAATACTGAAGGAATTGATACGCGTTTTGTTGCTCTAACAAACGTTAAATATATCGCACATATATCGTATTATTTATTTATGTAAATGTTATTTTAATGTGGAATTATAATAACTAAGATTATGGCGTCAGGTTTAGAAAGCTACGTGAATCGTATCCTTTATTTATTTCGCCTTCTTATATTATTTTATTCCCAATGTTATTCTCTGTATATCCTTAACAATTCGTAGACACTGTTTCTATTATTACTTCTGATGGCAGGAACTTTATTGTAAGTACCGTACTCTTTTTAATTTGTACACAATTCTTAATCGTTTTATACTATAATTATTACTCTAAATATACAGCCGATGTTGTGACAGCGTTATTATTGTATTCATAACTTATTAAGTTTTCGTTATTGTATACTATACTGTAATGAACCATGTATTAAAATCATAATTTATACATTAAGATTTTTTTGCTTCTAGGGTACGCTAAAGGGTTTTGATCAAACTATTAATATAATATTAGATGAATCCCATGAACGTGTATACAGTACTACGCAAGGTGTGGAACAAGTAGTATTAGGTTTACATATCATCAGAGGTGATAATGTGTAAGTAGTTTAACTTAATTTATTTTCAATCGTTGTGTGAGTATAAAAAATATGCTTTGTTATTAAAAATATTATTCGAATGTTTAAGAATCATATATTTAATATTATTTACATGGCACATAATATCATATAAATATATTAAATGCAGGAGATAATATTATAAGTGAAATTTTATTCTAGTAATCTTTAACAGACAACACAAATACTGTTGAATACAAAAATATATATGATTATTAATTTATATTCTATCCTACACAGTCGTTTCTTAATGTATTATTAAAAGATCATGAATAGATAAAGTAACTGTACAAGAAATGCACAATGTTTTAATACCATTTAATTATTTTCTTCTAGGGCAATCGTAGGAGAATTGGATGACGAGATGGATGCACGCTTAGATTTATCAGCTATAAGAGCTGATCCTTTAAGTTCTATTGTACATTAATGAAAAATGATTACAATTATAATTACTATTGCTAGAGAATGGTGATGAATGGTGATAATAATAACAATAACAGTAATAATAAAAATAATAATAATAGTAATAATAATAATAATATTAATGATGATAATGATGATGATGATGATAATAACAACAGCAACAATAATAATAACAGCTAGATAAGAATATGTAACAATTGAATTATATAGTCAAATGAAAGTACAATTTCTTACAGGAGTTATATATTGTATAAACTTTGTCATTTTTTATATCTATGTTTAAATATTTTGTTTTTAAAAAAGGTACAGAATAGGGGAATACAACCATTATTTGCATTGTTACAAGGAACAATAAAGAAACGTATTAGAATAATTGAAATGTACAAAGAAAAAGTTTTACTAGACTATAGTAAACTTTATTTTTTACAAATGTAATTTTCACTTTTTAGCTTCATAGGAATAATAATAGCAGTAATAGTAATAATAATAGTAATGATAATAATAATAGTAATAGTAATGATAATAATAGTAATAATAATAATAATAATAATAATAAAGAAAAATATTGATAAATTAACACTAGGTAATGACTGAACGATTCTCTAAATTTAAACATATGCTCTGTTTCTAATGATATTTCTCAAAGAGAAAGTATTTTTTGATCTACGTTTTAGAACAGAGAAATGTATTTAAAATCAATAATTATCGATAATTGCAATCATCGGGTAAAAATCCTTTCTAATATTGTAAAATCTAGATGATTATATTATAGAATTCATATCTATTTGAATATTTTTTTAATCTGGAGTCCCTAAAATTGTTAAATGAAAAAATGTTTTGATATATATTTATACCTCCCTTAATGCAAGTAAAAAAGTATGTTCATGTACAATTGTTTTCAAAATTCTTATAAATACATTAATTAATTTTCTTTACAAAATATTGCATTTTCGTACTGGATTATGTACTGTGTCATTTTATTGGTATTTCAATTTGCGATGATAATAGGCCTTAGGCCGTTCAATTGTTAATTTGTGTTGTACTCGTACTGTTACATAAACATAATTTAATAAAACTAATATATGCATCCTAGAAGCAAAAATTACCGCGAGCATATAAACCATATATATATAAATATATATTTGCATCTCTCTTCCTATATATGTATATATATATGTATATATTTGCGTTATTTACAATACACATGGAAGACATAAAAAAAGATATATAAATCATTCAGTGTAATCAAACGATTTTTCATTCACCATATCTTATGTGTTAAATGTCTTTTCAAATGGATGAAGATTATTTCAATATATACAGATACATATTTTCGCTCAAAATTTAATTTTGTTATTATCCATCGTGTAATAGTTATATTTTGTATGCTTCTGTGCATGTAGAATATTATTTATATTTTTTAAATAAAATATAGAGCGTCATGTAATTATGAGCATTACTCACACCATATTCACTGGTACATATAGACTTCATACAAAGAAATGCTTGAAAGTAGCATGTAATTCATGTACATTTTTAATAATTCCTTTTTTTTGTTTGCTTAAATATCTATTTTCCTTTCTTTCCTGATATTTAATTATTAGCGAGCATTTGACACCATGTACAATTGACATGATCAAAAAACAATAAGATCTGGACCACCATAAAATCAATGCATCATTAATGCATGCTGTACAAATTTAAATTAGAATGAAAACTATCACCAGGTACTTCGATTATGTACCTACACGAAATTGCTTATTGCCATTAATTGTTAGTCACAATATTGGTCCTATTTCGATTCCGTCGCCTAATTCGCCCGCCACGTCTATTTTGGTTTGTTCCACTCCATTCAGGCCCGTCCATACCGAAGCTTGGATTCGGGCCGTTTGGATTGAACCCCATCATATCAGAATCTGGTGGTACCGGACCAGGACCAGGACCAGGACCAGGACCAGGACCAGGACTAAAATTGTTAAAATTACCACCGGAGTACGTTGGCGCGCCATCATACGAAGAATTAACATCCGGCCCAAAGCCTACGCCAGGTGCTGGACCTAATAAACCTGCCCCGTTGTTACGCTGAATGTTGAAACGCGGATCAAAGTTCATCTGATTCTGAGACACAACTGGTCCGTTCATAGGCATACCCGGAGGTATGTTGGACATTCCCGACATACCCATTGGTGGTATATTTTGAGGGCCCATAGGTGAATTCATCATGGGTCCCATTGGACCCATATTCCCGAGCATCGGATTTGGACCCATAGGCATCATGGCTTGCCCACCTGGCATACCTTGTGGCCCAGGCATACCCTGCGGGACAGACATTCCACCAGGACCCATTCCCATATTCGAGCCCATTTCTATGGGCGATTGCTGTACACTTTTCATCATGGAAGCATTTACGTTTTGAGAAGATAAATTGGAAGCTTCGAGAGCTTTTCGACGAGGATCAGATCGAATCTGTGGAGGTGACTTGGGAGTGGCTGGTTTAACCGGAGGTGGGGACATGGGGGAATCGGCCAGTTCCACTTTACCGATTCTGAAAATCTTTCGTAACCGTGGGTCGTACTTCACCTGTGCGTCATTTTTGCTGAGTTTAAGACCTGTGTAATCCGGTCTTGGTATATCAACGACGTACACTTTATACGTCATCGGTGGGTGCGAAGAAATGCTCGCGTCGATTTCTGTGCATGGTACGTGTGACGGTGCCGGTTTGAAGGGTAACATTTGACGTAAATCAACATCAGATTTCGTGGATGAATCGGTAAACCCTGCTCCGACAACTCGTAAATCTGTATCTCCAAACCCAGTTTGAAATTGTTGCCTAAAGTCCATATCTTTTCTTCTAAGATCTTGATCCGTTTTAGTTCGTAGGTCTGTGTCCATATTAGTATCGACAGCAGTAATACCAGAACTATAGATGCTTGTTTCCAATCTAAGATGTTTGGATTCTTTTTTACTGTCCATCGTACTTGGACTGCTTGACTTCTGTTCATCTCTACGTTGTCTGGGATCTCGAGACATGCGGGGATCTCTGGACAAAGGAGCAGTGCTCGTTCCAGGGGAGGAACGCGGACTCGATGTTTCATTTTCAATCTTCGTCAATTGATTCGATATATTAAACGATGTAGCATTCCCTATTTTATTATGAACGTTCGATTCATTAGATGATATTGTATCCGGTGAAGATTTAGTTTTTAACGGGTAATCTTGTGTACTGGTATTTTGTTGTACAGATTTACCCGTTGTTGTACTCTGTGCTTTTAATGTCGATAGTAACTTAGATACCTCGGCACTAATGTCTATTTTACTCAAATCTCCAAGTTTGTCCACAATAACGGCTGGTTGGGGTATGGTAGATGTAGAGCTTTGAAAGTCTTCTTTGATCACAGCATTCTGCGTTCTTTCTGTGGATTCATTCTCCTCTTTCGACGTGTCTTTATTGGAAAGAACTATCGTAAGATTTCCACTTTCATCGTCGTCGTCATCGTCTTCATCGTCCGAGTACCAGTCTGCTAATATTTTATCTGTGTTTCGCGGAGAACATTCGTCTTCTATATTTTTAAAACTATCCTGAGCAGCTCGTTGTTGCTGCTGAATACGCATGAACAATTCCTGAGCCTTTTTCGGTAAATGACTCGGCACTTCCTGTTCTTGTGTACACGGTGAAGAAGTGTCACGATGATTATTGCTTTCTTCGTGTACAGTGTTCGTTTCTGTAACAATTTAGATCAATTTCTTCTTTTATCCTCTTTATTTTTATTTTCATTTTACACGATAAGCGACAGTGATCCTACCTTTTAGTTCTGTACCTTTATCTTTCTGTTTATCGTCATCTTCGGTTGGCATTTCTATAACTAGATCTGTCTCTTCGTCCTGATCACTTTCTTCGTCAAACTTAGATTTAGTAAGATTTGCTACTTCATCGGCTATGCTAACAACTGGCGGAGGCTTCTTTACTTTTAATAATTGCCTTAAATCTATATCTTTTGAATTTTCAAGGATTGATGTATCTTTCTTTTTTGCCTGAAGATAAGAAAAATTATATAATGTTGGAGTTTTTGACAAAGATTTGCTGTATGAAATAAAACAATTATTTATACCTGCTCCAAAATTTCATCTTCCTCTACATCTTTTGTAAAATCTTCTCTATCTCTGACCTTATGTAAATTGGTTTTATTTGATTCAATATTATTAGCTTCAGTATAAAAATCCATATTTGGCATAGATTGTGGTATTAGCGGTTTTTGATGCAGCTGTTGTTGAGTTGCCAAACCCAACGCAGCATTAGGAATTTGTAGACCAAACTCATTGGCTGATTGTAATAGCATGATTTGTTCATATGGAACCCTGTCTTCATCTGAACCCCATCGAGTTTTCTTACCCGACGGTTTTCTTTCTCTAACGTTCTTCTGTTGTTGTGTTTGGTCTTCTATAGAAAATTTAGAAAATATATTGTTAGTATATATAAAATTAACTTTAGGAGGAATATGTGAATATATATTAATATATACCTTTTTCTTCCTTTTCATTATTTTTCTCCATCGTATTAGTCGGTGCAGGTACATTTAGCTCGAAAAGGCTTGGAATTTTCTGATTTGTTACTTCCTGGCCTTGTGCTAATGCTCTTGCCGTATTATTTATCATCAACATTGCTCCTTCTCTACTTAAACGCGGAAAATCTCCAAGAATCTCTTTTGGTGCGGTTTCTAAGTGTTTTAATAGGATTCCCTTCACCTGAACAAGTGTTTTACTTAATACAAATTTCTCTAAATTACATTACATACTTGAAAAAATGTATATTTAAGAAACTATGGTACCCTGTAATTACCTGTTCGTTTAAAGGTTGATGGGAAAATTTACAATTTTCTCCTTGATTACATTTTAATCCTGTATGGAAAAATTTACATGGAAAATCATGATGCATGTAAAGGCATTTATCTCTCTTCGCACAACAATCCATAAGGTAAAATTTACATAGCTCCATCTTTCTGGGTGGTAAAGCATTGTGCGAAAAAGGACAATCATCTCCTCTATGGCATTTCCCTTGCATGTAATAGACGCAAATAGCATCTGGATCTTGACTATGGTCATTATTTTGATTTCTTCGTCCGTTTCTATCATTTCGCATTTGACCACGTGTTTTATTCTTGCCCCCGCGTTCATTCTTACCACCTCTACGTCCTATGTGATAGAATCATCATTTATCGTTACTAATGAATAAAATAACTAATAGATATTAGATAAAGTTGATATATTACTGTACCTCCTCCTCCTCCTCTGGTGTTGCTACGTTTATTATCATTATCTCTATGACGATTAATATTAGGCCTATCATCATAATCTGAATTACTATCAAAATTTTCATGCTCATTTGTATGTCTTGGAGAACTATTCTCTTGCGAGTCTTTTCTAACAGGTGAAGCACCCCTGACGAATAACATTTCATCCTCGTCTTCATTAACATTCTCATCATCGCTCACCTTTCGTCTCTGTAAATCATGTAATCATAATGAGCCTAAGTAAAGCATTGTACAAATTAATTCAATATTTACTGACAACATTATTTATTACAAAACCTTTTGATCTTTATTACGATCTTCATCTCTTTCATCCCGTATCCTTTTCCTACTTTTATTCCTACTATTTTTACTCTTAGACTTAGAATCCTGATTCCTAGCACCGTCTTCCTCTAAAGCTGCCCTAATTGCTTTCTCTACATCTCCTGCCCAATCTTCTGTTGGGCTTTTGTACTTTAGAAATCTGTCATGCTTGCTACTCCCTTGAACGCTTGATTTTTTGTTCTTGTTAAACTTAGAATCAAAATTTTTGTTTTTTGGTATATCTGTTTTCGATACATTTTTATTAACATCATCGTTTGCTGGTGGTGGCATAGGTTCATCGTCTTCATCGGATGGAATTTCCCCATCTTCTAAGTCATTATCATTATTACTACACACACAGAAAAAATATATTATTAGCCAAGAATGTTCAATACATTCATTATGTTTGTCTTTTGTATATTTTGTGTTAATATAGTATCGTACAATTATTCTTATAAAGGACAAAAGTATGAAGCATTCAATGCTTGTAATGATGACAAATGCTATATTTAAGTTATAGTATCAATTAAGATTTTCTCCTAATTGTTAAAATAGGCATTTCAAGTAACTCTATACGTAAAGAAATTTATTTTGTAACATTAAGTTAAAAATGTGAATGAGCTAAATTATGTAGATGTAATCATCTTAAATATCTTTTGCACTTTCTAGGACTGCTATTTTTATATCCATTTTATTCTCAGAAGCAAAATTGAGAATATGCATTTTTATTTCACCTTAATACCATCATCATTATCATTATCATCATCATCATCATCATCATCATCATCATCATCATGTATAAGTACTTAAAGAAGAAACGCAAAATGCAGTTCTTCGCTAAAGTAAACAAGAAGTTATCATAGGAAAATTAGTCTGTGCTTGTAAAAGCTGTCAAGGACATTATCGGCAATGGTCATTAAATACATCGCAGGTTGAATGCTGAATAAAAGAACATCGAACTTTGATCGAACAGAGTATAGCTGAAAGGAGCTTCCGCTACTAGTTGACCTGAAAACATTAGCTGCTTTGGGAGTCGACTAAGCGACACGTTGTAGCACAGTAAGCATCGATCGATACAACTTCGAAACACATAGTCAATGTAACATATGGTTGGAAAATAATCGTTTTCTCGATGCCTCTTCCGCCTGTAATCTACTTAAAGAATTGTACCCCTCTCAGAGATATGAGATATGATGATGTTTCTATGTTGAATCGCGCAATCCATAAAAGCACAAAATTTCAATATAGAGAAGAAAAACCCATATACAATAAAGCGTATAACCACTCCCATATTTACAATGAATGTACAAATATAAATAGTAGAAGTAATTATAGGCACTACAAATTTGTTAAATTAGCACAGTAAAAACGCACCATCTGCATATCATGTAGGTAAATAATAAATTGGAATATCCTTACCCACAAATTCCGTTCATTATTAGCATCATTATCATCATCAACAACTATCATAATTCATCATCATCGATGCGATAGCGTGAACGTAAAACATCGATATAGAATAACACATTATTTTTACAGCATATCTCATTGTCATCGTTACAGCATTGCTAACAGTGCGTACAACATTTTTTGATATCGTAGCGTCAGAATTTCTTCGCGTGTAGACCTCGTTTGTCTCATTCATTCACGTGCATATATATGTATGTACGATACGGTACACATGTGTATGTATGTATCTGACTATATATGCCAGAGCATATCACACGTACGTGTATAAATGTACTCTGAGTGTGTGTATGTGTGTGTGTGTGTGTATGAGTCTCTGTGTAAATATACCATATGTATGTATGTATGTATGTATGTCTGTCCTACTCCCCGAAGATCACGTGCATATTTTTTTAGATACATGTGCAACTTGGATCTAAAAGATAAATTTATACTCTTAATTCTTCATGCTCCTAAAATTGCATCGTTAGATTCACAGCTTTGTAGTTATGCTCAGGCATAACTACATGAATATACGGTAGCACGAATATTTATATACACGCAGCTATGAATCATTAAGAAGCTAAGTGGTCTTTGTATTATTGCTTAGTTTCAATATCTATTGGCATCTAGGTAGTAACATTTTTCATTGGACTTGTAAATAAAAATGGCATTCACTTTTTATACTACTTCCTATTTATGGAAATAATTGAAACAATTTCTTGATGACGAAAATGACCTTGACCCTATGAATGGTGCCAAGGCACTCTATCGTCGAAACGATTGGTAATTCTATAAAGTAGCTGGCTTAATTTCAGAGCAATGAAGAACCATAAGAAGACACGAGAGAGAAAAATAATCAAGTTACATGTATCCGAACAGAGTATATAATAATGGGTTCGTTATTTAGTTGTTTTCTCACAGTGCCAATGGTATATACCGAACGAAAGCGGGGGACAGCACGGAGCTTCCGGAGAGGGGGGTCAACGTGTAACGTGAGTGGTAGTAACAGTCATAAAATTTCGACTGCTTTGTTGGTGAATAAAAAATGTGGAGGCAAACCTTTGGATTAGAGTCTCAGCCGCGGAAACACTCTCTAATGCCATTGTTTTGTCCCGATCGATCGTGTTTTGTACCGTATGATATAGCACTGTGGCCCGACGATGATCATTCGATCGATTGACGCGACCACACTCGATGGCTCTTTGCTTGCGAAATAATCGCGTGCCTGAATTCTAGCATTTGAAATTTTGAAAATACTTGTTACAGGACACAAATTAGCCTACAGAATGTATTTCATGTATCTCTCCGTTTCTCTTTCTCTCTTGCGCGCATGCGCGCACCAACAACCAAATCTATTAGCTTTTATTAACGTTTTCTGCCCTTTTTCCCCCGGCCTTTGTTACGCCCCTGTCCTTTTCTCTCGAATAATCTTCTCGCCTATACACAACAGGCTATCTCGTAACTAAAGTCGTTTTTATTCTTTGCTTTATCCGGGATACTATTATTGCACTTTGGATACTTCGGTGAAGTATAGATTTCACTGTCTCCCGTCTCCTTGGCTATCAAATATCGTTAAATGGCGCGATCTTACCACTGCAACGTCATTCTTGCTTGACGTGGCATATGGCTGACCGACGATTAGCTCGTGGGCGTTTTATAATCTCTTTCCGATATGGTTGTGATGCATCGAGTTGCGAGAATGCAAGATAATTAAATTAGTACGAAATATGAAATACGCGAGCGTAATCTCTAATACGCAGCCCGTAATTGAACAAAAATAGGAAAAGCGTGTTTCCGAGTAGACGAATTTAAGCCTCGTGCGTAGAATACGTTATCGGTAAAGGCGGCGGCGTAGCTTCCACTTTAACGAATCCGGTCCCGTAATATAATAACAGCGCTCTTTTCTGGGTTGAAAATTATTGGGAGAGAGAGAGATAGAGAAAGGGAGCGACGAATCGATCTCGCCTTGCGTGTTAAAAACAACTGCGAGTTAATCGGACGCGCGTCTGTTATTAGCGCGATAGAATTTTGTCAAAAAAAGAATTAAATCCACGGACTCGTCGCGATTCCTGTCTCTCCTGGATGGATGACAGCGTATACGTCTCTCGTTATGTACTTCCGCGTTAGAGATTTATCTCAGCAAAAGAAGAACATATGTATTATGAACGAGACTAGTCGCAGGCAGGCGAAAAGTACGATGGTCGGACAGAGCGTACTACTATGTCAGCAGATTGTATAAAAATGTATCAATTATGAGACGATGAGCGAAAACTTCAAAGATCAAACTAAACATGGCCACATCTGGAACTATTCTGAGCGGGCAGCTGCACGAAACCTCGGAAGAAGGGCGAGCGAACGGTACCAAGCTGGGAGGGAAAGGAACGCTGATCCCATCCCACCAATCAGAGCCTCTCTTCGACGATCACGTGTTCCCTTCTCCATTATTTGCATTCCCCCACTCTGATTTCCTCTCACTTCCCTACTTTTCTTTATTGCTTCTGTTTATGTGGAGCAAATTCCTTAAGTCTTCGTGACCCTTGCTTTTCTACGCACAACTCGTCTGAAAGCGAGCTTACAGATTTATTACTCGTATCGAAAACATTCCGTCTTACTTTTCATTTTTCTCTACACAGGCTTCTCCAAATTGCCCCGTGTCTTATAAACTTTCTACCAACAAGGCGAAACGTCTTTTCAAATATTCTACTTTTTTTCTATTCTAATCACATTTCAATTAATACACTTCAATTAATAGTACTATTAGTCGTATATTTTTTTAATTATATTGCTAGTACAACAAAAAATAGTAACTTGCAAGATATTACGTGTATAAAAATTTTCAATGAGTATGAATGGTCCTTTATAAACTAAAATTTATATATTATATAGTTATTGTAGAATAATAATGTAACTTTTATTATTAAACAAATATATATTTCTTATTGTGCATTTCTTTATACAAACTTTAAATCTAAATAATGTCATGAAAATATGACATTGCCAAAAAATATCCTTATTTGTAAATTTATGAATTTCATGTAACTTGTTCGTGTGAACGATGGTGGAAGACAAATGAAATTCCACTTGACCAGCATTGTCGTAATGGTATGTCTGGCAAATTTCGTGGATTATGGGCATGCCTCCAATCTGATAAATCAGAATTGCAGTCCGATTGTTCAGATGGTCCCTTTACTTCTATTCCATTGATACACCTTTTACATTTGAACCTAAATACACGAGTTAAAAGAAGCGTATCATTAATAATTGTTCATGTAAATGTTTATAACTTTTTTATTATTTTAACTTACTTAGAGTGGGTATCCGATACCGTATTTTCCTCTAATTTAAACAAGTCACGTAAATCGTTCAACGTAAAATGTCTGGCAACGTCTTCTTCCTGATCTACTACCGTTGAACTTAATGCTTTTTTATGTGCCTGTCGTTGAAAAATCTTCTCTTCGATAGTGCCGGTCTGTAATGTATTAAAATAAAGACGTAACGCCACAATAATTAGGTATAAGAATTATTTTTTTACATACACAAAGAAAACGATACACAAAACAGGGCTTTTTCTGGCCATCCCGCCATACTCTAGCCATAGCTTGATCATCATTTGCAGGGTTCCAGTCAGGATCGAACATGACGAGACGATTCGCACCAATTAGATTCAAGCCACAACCTCCAGCTTTAGAACTAAGCATGAAAATAAAATCGTTGCTGTCTGGGTCGTTAAATTTATCTACCACTTTTGATCTTTTTTTAATGGTCATAGTGCCATCCAGCCTGACATAGTTATAAGAACGTTTATGACATAGTTTTTCAAATAAGTCAAGAGTTTGTGTATAATTCGACACCAACACAATTTTGTCATTCGTCGTTGTTTTAATAGATGCCAAAAGACAATCTAATACCATTAGTTTTCCAGATAATTCTGGCCGAACTTCTCTATAAGTAAAATTATAAATATAAAAATTATTCTAGAGAGAGGGAGAGAGAGAGAGAGAGAGAGAGAAAGAGAGAGAATGCTTACAAGTGTACAAAATTACGTACTTGGTACTATAATTTGCTGGTATTAATTTTGCAGCATTTTCAAATCCTTCACTTTTTCCTAATATTTTGTCATATACTAAATCAGGATGGTTACACAATTTTTTCAAAAGTGTAATTGCTGAAAGCGCGGAAAGAGTTCTTCCTTTCTTGGAATTTTCAGAATCTTCTATAATAAAAAATGAATACACGTTAACTAACTTTAACGCGATTACAAGTGTAGCAACAAGTTTTCTATAACAAACCTTCCATTGATCTTTTAATACTATCACTTTGTATAAAACTTTTATAAAGGTCAGCTTGCAGTTGTCCCATTTTTATACAAACCACTAATTCGTATTTCAAAGGTAAATATTTAGAAAGTAAAGCACTAGTACGTCTAATAAGACATTTGTTCACGATGGTTACCAATTCGGTCAAACGTTCTTGAGCAAGTTTGCGTTCAGCATCTGTTGCACCTGCATCTTGACCGCGTAAAATTGGTATTTCGAATTTTTTTCGAAATTCCTAAAGAATAAAATTTTAATAATATAAATGATTGAAAAATATTCTTTTTGAAATATCACTAATTTCACAACATACCTGAGCAGTTCCTAATAATCCCTGATTAACAAAATGTACAAGTGAAAAATATTCCAGTAAATCATTCTGTATAGGTGTTCCACTAAGCAACACCCTTCTTTTAGCTTTCAAATTTATAAGTGCCTGATATGTTTGATTTTCTGAATTTTTTAAGCGATGCCCTTCGTCGCATAATACAAGTCCCACTTCGTCTTGATGAAGAACATGCGCGTGCAAGCGAAAAGTTTCGTAACTGATTATTAAAATAGGATTTACACATCGGCGGCCATAAGTTTTCATGAATCCAGTGAGTTTTTTGTCTATATCTGCTTTGTTTCCACCATCGATAGCTAGTGGTTGAACTCTATTTTTTAACCATTTGAAGATCTCATTGTACCAATTCTTAACTAGTGAACTCGGAGCAACAATAATAGCTTTTTCTATAAGTGGTTTAGCTTCAGGCCCTTTAAAGTAGAACTAGTAATTTAATGTTGGGTATTAGAGATTATTAATATCGAGTATTAAGATAGCATTAATTTACCTTGTTTTAAAAGAGTCCACAGCAAAGTTATGCATTGCAAAGTCTTCCCAAGACCCATTTCATCTGCCATAATACATCCATAAGCACCTTCTATTCGTTTTCCTGTTACACATTCATACATAAACTTCACACCTTCACGTTGATGAGGTCTTAAAATGTTACATAGCAGAGGATCTACTACTACGTGCACAAGCTGATCACATCTGAAGTGAAAATGTATTTATTACAATACTAAATTCATAGATACATAGAATACATAAGATACTTTCTACTCACGAATCTGTTTTTAATTTTTCATGTTCAGATAACTCAGGGGGTGAATAAACTATAAGTGCATTAGCTTCATCAGGATCATGTAAAGGTCTACGAGGACCAGACAAACGTATACCCAAACAACGACCTGATAATTGGTAACCAGGAATTGGTATTTTAAACGGTTTACTAAGTAGTTTCTTTACTCTCTCTTCCTAAAAATTAAATATAAACTTTAAATTATACATCATAAAAACATGATTATAACAATGTTAAATAAAATAAACTGACATCCTTTAATTCTGGATTTTACACTATATACAGACAATATATTTTTACTTAATTTATAAAAATACTTGCATGTTCGGAAATAACTTCTTGCGTCGCTTGTACATCATTAGCAGAAAGAGTAACTGCTTTGTACTCTGGTATTTGTACTGTTTTGACATTACGACAAACTTTTTTCTTTGGTTGACTAATTGGAGACACAACTGGAGTCAACCCCAAATTATTGGATACATCACTTAGCAGTGGACGCTTACCTCTTTGACTAGGAGCCAAAGATCGAATCTTAGATAGAATAACATAAAATTAAAGCTTTTCATATAATATAAGTAAATCTACTAATAATCTAATAATGAAATCTAATATGGCATTAACAATACAAAACGTAATAAGCATAAAAATATGTTCAAATGGTAAAATATAACAAATGCCCGAGATATTGATTTTTACAATTTTTATGTATTGATCTTCATAATTATAAACTTTTAATCAAGTTTATAAAACTTACCATCATGAATTAACCTCCACCTGTTACAAGCCTTCAATTCAAGATACTTCATTTCGTAACAATTAAATATTATATGTTGTTATTTATATTTAATTTATTGAATGCATTTCTAATGCGATTCAAATAATAATAAACACACGTACATGAACAGTGTGACAACATTTAGAAAAATTTCGGTTATAATAACATTTGTTGCGATTCGATTTGAGCACACCTAGTGTTCATAATTAAAAGCTACTGCAGCCTTTTCCCTAATTCATTAAAAATCCTTCAAATTGATACTTATCAAATAAATTAAACCTAATATGCATTAATTTTTCCAATTTTCCCAATTTTCAGCAATACTATCAATTATAACTCTGTCGTTGTATCATTAATTTATTTAAAAATAAAAAAAAATACATATATAAAATATTTGTATCTTAGCAGAGTAAGATTATAAAAATATTTATTGTTCTTTAAGTGTAGAAATAATTAAGTAGAATTACGATTCTGCAAATATGTCACTTAAGAAATTAGTACTTAAATTATCGTCATCACTATCATCATCCCTTACTATATATTTATTATATTTCATACTTGGAATATTAAAAGTGCATTTAGTGGGTTCATATAATTCAGGATTATTATTGGGTTTTATGCCATAAGTGTCTTCTAGAAATTCTAATACTGTTGTTTTATTCTGTAAATTGTTGAAGAATATCCTATGCTTTTTGGGAAGTAATTTTTCTAACATAAATACTAGGTGATGATGAAAATATATAAACTGAGTTGGTATTGTCGATGTAATATCCAACCAATCTTGTATACAATCAAGAGGCGTAACTGAATATCCAGAAAAGAGAGCCGGATTCGTTAAGATACCTCTTGCCGACATCACTGCATCACAATTACTTTCTCTGTACAAGTTCTCTGCACTTTCTAAATTTTTAACATCTCCATTAGCAATAAGAGGTAATTTCACGTTGTCTCTTACTAATTTTAAATTGTCTAAATCAATCGGTTCACACCTCATTTCCGGAGTTCTGGCATGAACAGTAAGAAATGAAACACCAGCTTTCTCAAGAGTTTTACAAAATTGGATAGTCTTTTGAATATCTTTTAACAATCGTATTTTTACAGATACTGTAAAAGGATGCGAAATACGATTTCTCACTTGATATACCAAATCTTTTACAAGATTTGGTTTTTTGAGCAAATCAGCACCATATCCTTCTTTTATTGCCCAACGTTGAGGGCAACCACAATTCAAATCGACTCCATTACAGTACCTAATACAAAAGAAGTTGATTTATTAAATATGAAAACCTATAATCATTCGCTATTTAAAGGTGAATTTAACACTGCAATAAAAACTCACGGAGCAACCATCTCTGCTGCATTAAGAAAATCATGTACATTCTTAGCAGCGAATTGAACAACTAGTGGTTTATCCATGTCCATAGTTGAAAATTCATTTTCCCTGGCTTTTTCAGATTGTACAAATGAATCGGCTAAGATCATAGGTGTGAAACATATATCACAATTGTACCGTCTTACCAACGTCCTAAATTGTAATCTATACAAAGGTACTTCAAGTTATTGTTATACATTTAATAAATAAAACTAATATAATAATTTATATACTCACTTGCTATATCTAACCATTGGTGCGCATACCTTTGTCATCTTTGGTTGCTTTAATACTTCTACTATATCAATTGACATTTTGATTATTAAATGTATACTAATTTTTGGTTGAATAATAGCACACACATGTGCATACATTGACAATTGTTGAGAATCAAATAAACTTTTTAAAATAGTAGTATGTAGATGTAGCGCTTTGAAATAATGCAGTGTTTCATTAGTATTAAAATCAGGTCAAATTTACAGTTAGAAAAACACAATGTATTTACTTGCATAGTCCCCACATTATTAAACAATTTTATTGATATTTAGCACTTTTTATTCAAATGTGAATTCATATAAGTATTCACAATGCGCTATAACAACTCTCGTATGTACTATTTTATACATTTTTCTGTTATAAACATTTGCAAATTCGTCTATAATGTAATAACCTTATTACATTCACTGTTTACTTACATTTATGTTCATAAATTTACTACTTTAACCATAATTTTTTTCATGCACTTACACATTAATGCAGATCAGAAATTTAATATTTTCTATAACTATTTGTTATATATATTTTTAACAGTTCGTTTTTAACCTATATACATGTATATCACTTTTCTCGAAGTAATTTAATTAAATATTTTTTAATTCTTTATACATGAGAATGTTATTACTGTCGTAATTACTATTTTAATTATATAAAGCCAGTTATTAGGCACATTCACATTAAATCTCTTTAATTTTGACAGGTCCTACAGAAGAATGCCCTTTAACAAAAGATAAAAGTTATAAATTCACGTTGAGTATGTATTGTGGAGATGGCTTAAAATTTATTATAAGCTGTTTCACCATTTTAACCATTTCTATCACAACAACATTAATTTTACAAATATTATATACCAATGGAACTCCACAGGTACATAAACTGATAAAAACAAAAATTATTACGTTCTAAAGTTATACTTGTCATTTACAATGCTATTATAAATTAGGATAAAGCTGGTATTCATGGTGCAGTTGCAACAGATTATACAAATTGTTCACAAATTGGAACCAAAATGTTACGAAAGGGTGGAAATGCGATAGACGCAGCTGTAGCAGCTACCATCTGTATGACAGTAGTAGCTCCGCATAAAACTGGTCTGGGTGGGTAAGTTACACATATGTTTTTATCAATAATTATTGTAATTTATAATTTTTATTTTATAGTGGTGGTTATATTATGATATACAATCATAAGGAACAGACAAATCCTATTATTATTGATTTTGCCAATAACACAATTGGAGGTACATATTAAAATATTACTTCGAAATGTATATTTAATTTTATCTTATTTACATTAATTATGAGACAGATAGGTTTGAACAAAATGTTGCACGGATACCAGCAGTATTACGGGGACTAGAATATGCACATACTCTAAGGGGCAAACTTCCATGGAGTGAAATCATTAAACCTTCAGTGTCTTTAGCCAAAGAAGGATTTGTTGTATCAAAAGAGTTAGCAACTGAAGTATCAAAGAATATCGATATTGAAACTCTTTATGGGCACCTTAGTGGAGGAGATGTATTAAAATTATATGATCTTAGTGATTTGTTGAATGCTGTGGCATCAGAAGGAACTAATGGTACAATACTTCTATGTATATGAGCCAAAATTAAATTACAATTTTAATACGGGAATATGAATATATTTTAATTCACTTACTTTTTTTCATTTCAGTATTATACAATGGAACTTTTTTACAAAAACTTTTACACGATAAAGTTATACTACCAAAGTTTGTTTCACAGTTACCAAATTATGAACCTAATGTCTATGTAGCAAAGAAAGCAAGCTTTTATGAACATGCAGTATATTATCCACCACATATATCACTGCTGGAACCAGTAATTGCAACATTACAAAATCTTAATATATCTGCTGAAAATGCATCTGCAATAGAGACACAAATTCATGTGGCTAAAGCATTGATAAATTCAGTGTCGATTTCATTACAATTGAAACAATATGGTTGGTTTAATTCCACTGTTTTCATTTTGAAGTATATATAAATTTCACAGCAATGCTGATTTTATGAAGTAAAAATTTTAGTTAAAGAAGAAAAATATACAGGAGTTATGGCAATGGATTGGGAAGATACTTATGTTTGTATTATAACGTTAGTATTATTATATTTTTATATATTTTACTGAATAAATTTAATAATGTAAATGTATCATTTGTGTAGTGGACTAAGCGCCCCATTTGGTCTTGGGCACATGTCCCATGCTGGTTTCTTGTTGGATAAAATTGACACTAATAATACATTATCCATGCTTGTTCCAATAATTTTTCACAATGAAAGAGCATTATGTGGATTACGTGGAGTATTTGGAACCGATGATATATTAATTATCGGACAATTATTATATAGTATTATAATCCGTCAATCAAACATTTCTGAAGCTATTGAGTATCCAAGGTAAAATAAAATAAATTTTACGTTTTAATAATTGTATAAGTTTTTGAACTAAATGAAATGCTTTTTCTTAGGTACTATTTCTCATCAGATGGACTTGCTATAGAAAATGATCAAAAATACTCTATAGATATGCTTATACGAAATCAATTAAATTTAATAACATCAGGATCACACGTGGATACTAACTTAGCATTAAAAAGCGTGAATGCAATCATAAAAAGGAAAGATCTAATGTCAAGTCATTCAGATAGTCGAGGAGGTGGTCTTGCATCAAGATTTTAATTATTTGTTTTTATTAAATATATTTCTATAACTTTTATACTTATAGTCAAGCATACAAGTAATGATAAAATAAAGTTTTTTAAACTTTATGAAATGGAAGAAATGATCAATAGTATATACTATTTTACAAAAATAATTCTATTTCTTAACTATTATTATACAAAATTTACATGTATAAATAGAATTTAATTTATACTATATTCATGTGCAAACACAATATTTAAATATTTTATACTCTATATTTTATATTTTGTCACACCTTTAGTTCGGTTTTGCCTTGTTTATATTCTTTAGTTAAATCAAGTTGCCTTAATCTAGCATACATAGCACTAGCACCAAGTACAATAAAATTACTTATCCACCACATGAGTGATTTTCTTTCGTTGTACCAATAAGTTGCTAAAACTGTTTGTGTACAAGCTTTGGCAGTTCCACTAATATTGTGTGTTAAAGGAGATGTTACTTTTATTTGAAGTGCTGTAGCATAGCCAATAGCAAACCCACAAATACCACCGATAATGATAGCCAACCAAAAATATGAAGATCCAATTTTATCATAATTATACACTGTAATATGTTCTCCATTAGTTATCATTAATGGAAGAAATATAATTACACTATATGCATTGTTGTAGTAAGACAGTAACCAAATATCTTGGTTTAATGTAGGAAGAACTTGTTTCATATGAATTGAATATAAGGAAAGAGTTAACGATCCTAATACACCAAAAATTACTCCCAGTACAGATAAAGAACCAGCAATATGTTCTTGGTCCACACCAAGCCAGAATCCAGTCACAATAAATGCGCAACATATAATGCAGTTTGTAGGAGTGGTCTGACCTATGGAAGCATTGCAATAAGCCATTAGATTCGTGTCAATTTTATTATTGTATGTAAAGATTCTTACCAAGTATAAGGTATGTGAAAATAACGTTAAACACAGTTGTCAACGAACGTCCTACATAATAAAATGCAACGTCAACATATTTTAAACACAAATTATTGGTTGCAATCATCGCAGTAAATAGAAGGGACAGTGGTAATACCTACAATCACAAGAATATATAAATAACCAAATTTTTGACTGTAATTTTGTTAAAAAATTATAATTCACCTTCCTGAGAGTTTCTTTGGTATATGGATTGCCATCAGGAAATTTAATATAGTTTGGAAACAACTTTGATAAATTACTAAGAATTATACAAATAATTAAAGATATTATACATTGGCACCAGGTAATGAAAAGCGGTGCATCCAAATTGATAGCATCACTAGATAAAAGAGCTTTATTTATAAATACTGTTAATATAGAGATCACCCTGAAAAAATATTTAGTTATACATTGAGAGTACGAAACTTATGATAAAGAACAACAGGAATATTTTGTATTAAAAAAAGAAAAAAGAGACTAAACTAATAACGATATAACAAAGTTCATTGAAAACCGTTTATTTAAACTTACCAATAAGTTGCAACTACAATAGCTATATATATAAATTTTGACATTCCAGTTTCTAATTGCATTTTATTAATCCCTTTTAATTAAAATTTATCCAAGTTGAATTTTATTTTAGAGGATCATAAATTATTGACTTTTTTCTTTTATTTGATGGTGCTTCATGCTTGAAATCAAGAAATACCATAAAGATAAGCATAGTTAGGGAATTTTACAGATTACTTTGATGCCATATTGGCTTTCTATCCATAGTTGTTCAATGTGTGAACTGCAATTATTGAGAACTAGATACTTGTTGGTCAGTTCAATTTTCGAGCGCCATATACATAGATTATATATTTTCTTTAGGTTAGGTTGTATGAATATTACATGTGGCAAGAAACTTCTTATCACACTATGATAACTAACTTGGCAATGGTCATTTTTTTGTATACATTTTAATGTGTGTATTGCTTGACAAGAGCGTTCAACACACAAGCATTTTTTCAATGTTTCTGTCTACACATAAATTTATCTCCTATACATCATCCATTTACAAATGGATGTATACATTATAACTGTAATTGTAATTTAAATAGAGATCAAACATAATTAATATTTTAAAAAGATATTATTTTTATATTATGTATACATATATGTATATATCTAATCTTGTAATTAGAATCTTATTTTAAGTGAATAGAACTCTATATTCTGTTTTGCAGTTAGAATATCTCTGATATTCAATTAGAGATAACGTTGTATAAGTATGTTGTACACATATATGTTATAATTTTCTCGTATATCTAGCATTACTTGTTGCGTTTCATATCGAAGCACATGTAAGTAACATTAAGTTATAAGCTTCGTTTCTTTTTCAATAATTTTTCAATTAATCTTACATTATTCAGAGAAGTGTATTACTCTTACTGGTGTAATATTTGCGTATTTGAATTAAATTTTATTCGATTTAAAAAGTACTATAAACTCAACAGACATTTATTTCTCTTTGACGTCGTGACAACAAAGTCAATAAGGACAGAATCGTTCACGTTCGATACAAATTAAATGACAGACACATTCACGTGTCGTTGTAAACTAAATCACCACCGAGAAACTGGTATAGCTACTAAGGTAAATGCTGCTGATACGCGATATCAGCAGGGTATTCGGGTATTTTCGACTATTGTCGCAACAATGGACAAAC
Source organism: Xylocopa sonorina (assembly GCF_050948175.1). NCBI lineage: Eukaryota > Metazoa > Arthropoda > Insecta > Hymenoptera > Apidae > Xylocopa > Xylocopa sonorina. The sequence continues at coordinate 8,750,515 of NC_135202.1, read as the reverse complement.
AGTACTAGAATTTGATAAAATCATTCCTGTCTCTCGAAAACATGTTTTGAATTATACCTGTTTATTTACAGTTGTAAAACTTCAAACATCTGCAGCGCAGATGTAACAGTTGGGAAAATTGTCGTACGACAGGTATATGTATGTTAAATATGTCTTCTATTCGATCGGTGAATGACAATATTTTTTGATAATCGTATGTACAATCGTGTTGATGCTTAGGAAACAATTGATTTAATTTTTCGTTTAACTCGAAGAAAAGTTTTCTTTTACATGTATTCGTGTCGCTAACTGCAATATCGCAGATTTTTCTTCACGATAGTAACGTACGTGTACATATATGTGCATTTATCATAATCGTTATATAAGAAGTCACGTCCTTTTTCAACTATTAATACTTTTATAAAAACGTGTTTTAGCAGTAATTAATTAATCGTACAACATTTAAATGTCGATTTGTATTCGCATGAACTTTAACAACACACATCTGATACACATCTGGTCATTGTAAAATGATACTTTTAAAATTTCATTTTATATGTATGTCTACATATTTTTATCAATTTATAGAGGAATCATTTAAATTGTAATACTTACTTTTTCAATTATTTTACATTTTTTTATAGAGATTAGTAAATAAAAATTTGCAAAATGTCACATTACGAGGATGTTATTATGGAGGATAAAATTAATGTCGAAAATGTAGTACCAGAATCTGAGATTCGGCACAGAATTCCATGGAGTGAACGTGTATTAAATAGTGAAGTACCAGGATTACACGAAGTTAAAGAGTTATTGGAAGACGACGATGAAAGTTGTCTGGCAGAAGAGGAAGATGGAGTTGGTTGCCCTTTGCCATCAACACCTGAAGATGATCATCTTTTGGATTGTGAGGTATTTAATCATAATTTAAAACTTGCGCTACATATCTTTCTCAAGATATATTAGTTTTAATGTATGATATCGCAGATGACAGAAGTATTAAAAGCTGGAGTTTTAAGTGATGAAATTGATCTTGGCGCATTGGCCCATAATGCTGCGGAGCAAGCAGAAGAATTCGTTCGCAAGGTAAATATAAGATATAAATGTATTCTTGTATTAAAAATTAAAGAATTACATTATATAATAGTTCAAATATTTATTAATAATTGTTTATCTTTAAAGGTTTGGGAAGCATCATGGAAACAATGCCACTTTAGAAACCTTCCAAAGTGGTTACAAGACAATGATTTCTTACATGCTGGTCACAGACCACCTTTACCATCCTTCTATGCCTGTTTTAAAAGTATATTTCGAATTCATACAGAAACAGGGAACATTTGGACCCATTTACTTGGCAAGCATATTTATAATTTGCTTTTAATGAAACTCTACCTTGTTTTTTTTAATCATTATTAACAAATTAATGTATTTCATTCTTTTCATAGGATGCGTGGCGTTTATTGGCATAGCTATATTTTTCATAACTAAACCTCCTACAGAAATACAATTGGAAGAAAAATTGGTATTCGGTACCTTCTTTGCAGGTGCTATTATGTGTCTAGGAATGTCGTTTGCCTTTCACACAGTACACTGCCACAGCGAATGTGTTGGAAAGTTGTTTTCGAAATTAGATTACTGTGGAATAGCTATGCTAATTATGGGTAGTTTTGTACCATGGCTTTATTATGGTTTCTACTGTGATTATCAACCTAAACTTATTTATTTGTCAGTGGTTGTAATACTTGGCGTAACGAGTATTGTTGTATCATTGTGGGAACGATTTGGTGAACCAAGTTATAGACCTTTAAGGGCAGGTGTTTTTATGGGATTTGGTCTTAGTGGGGTAATGTATAATAAGTGAAACGATAACTTGTGTTAAATTATGCATAATATTATATTATGATATTGTAATTTTCTTCAGGTAATACCAGCAGTTCACTATGCCATTGCAGAGGGCTGGTTTAAAGCAATCAGTCAAGCATCTCTTGGATGGTTAATATTAATGGGATGCTTGTACATTTTGGGTGCAATGTTTTATGCGTTAAGAGTACCTGAACGATTTTTCCCTGGCAAGTTTGATATTTGGGTAAATATTTCTTTTTATTCTGTTTCAAATGTGATTGGAAGTGATCAGTTCTTTGTATTATTAAATTATTATATTGTTCAGTTTCAGAGTCACCAAATCTTCCATGTATTAGTAATCGCAGCCGCTTTTGTTCATTACCACGGAATAACAGAAATGGCTATGCATAGAATGACAATAGGGGATTGTACAAATCCGTCGCAGGTGATAGCTTTTTAATTATGCAATGAGCATATAATATCATGTTGTTGGATTTCACTTTACGTACCTTTATCGAGACTTAAAAAAGATTCCTAAATCTTTGTGTCAGTAGATCTGTACTACAAAAGAACTGCTGGAAACAATATGAAATTAAGCAGCACAAGACTTTTCCTTCCAGTTTATTGTAATTAAAAAAATAATTTGAAATGAAACATTTTACAAAGATCCAATAAAAGTTCACACCGATGGACGACATATGATAACGAAGATTATTAATAACAAATTCATAAGAATTAATTGAATAAAATCTTTCACACTTTCGTAAATCTGAATCTATGGAAAACCTAGTTAAACTTTGTATTGAATACTAAGCTCAATGTTTGTGTGTGAAGCGTTTATCATGTTCACCAAAAATTTCCGCAGTACAAAGTAACGGATAATATAAGTATTTACACTTGTTGTTACTTCCTTTACGCAAATAATTTATTTAAAACAATGCGATTTATTTATGTACTAACTTTATTGTAACGTGAAAACGGATGAAATATGTTAAAAATATTATTTTATCGGTTGATAATGACTGGTCTCTTGTTTCGTGCAGTTCTCTTACTTATTCGAAACAAGTTAATGAAGAAACAGTGTAAAATACGAAACAGAGTACAGATATATTGCAACGAACAAAACTTAATATAAGTAAGATTTAGGAACTAATTGCAAATACAAATGATTTTATAGCATAAGCACTATAAAAATTGTAATATATTTTGAACACTGTTAAAACGATGAAAGCTATTTATTGTAATGATTGTGTGTGAATTATACAAATTCAACTTCTTTTGGAACACACTTACAACAGAAAGTAAAACACTGATTTAATTCAGTGTCTATATTAGAAATTTATTAAGTATGTACACTTCTCTGTGCGTTAATTTTTTTCTTTTCTATATTGATAGCAAGATTTCCATTTCTATCCGTGTTAGTTAAACTAACATTTATTAGTACTGTTCGTAAATGATTATTTACTATTTTTGTTTGTTTTATTTTTTTATATAAATCCATGTTCGTTATTTAAATATACACTTTTCATTGCAGATCTGTTGTTTTTTTTTTAGTATAAAAGATGTTGAATACTTCTGTTATTATAGGAAATACTTATATAAAGAGATATTGTTGAACTTTTTACATACATAATTCGTAATATTGGTAAATTAATAAAGAAGGAAATTATGAATTTCATATGTAAAAACACGATTATCCTACTTTATGTAATTTCCCAAAAATATATTTTTCTAAACAAATATTGTAGTACCATTTGTGAACTAATTGAATGTATTGGAAATAATCTTTATCCATTGTAATAAATGACAATCGATATACTTAAAGGTGAGAAAGTAGGACTTAAATTTAAAGAAGAAAGTTGTTTTCTTAAATGGAGAACAGAAAAAAAAATTGACATCTTACTATTAAAAGATAATCGATTAGTAACTTAATTTACATTTTCTGTTAGACTAAATCTGTCTGAAAACTTTTATTTGTTTTTTTTTTGTAAAAAGGCATTCATTTTAATTAGAGGTTTATCTTCATCTATATAGGTAGTTAAATAATCCTAATAATTCTCTGCGTTTTATGTAAATAATGTTTATATCAAATATTTGTAAACTTGTAAAAAGTTATTAAAAGTTATACAATATAAAAGTAACTGTATATCTTCCATAAAGAAACAAAAACTGTATTTATTGACAATATTCTATTGACTATATATATATATATATATTTTTACTTTTATTTATTTATTTTAAACTACAAAAATTTTGTACACAAAACACGATTGTGCGCTAAAAGATAGGATTTGTTCTTACTTTTTTCTTATGTGGTAAATGTGTCTATTTATTATTTATATTACTGCTATTAATTTATACATTAAACAATTTTAATAAATGGTACAATACTTGAAGTGTATCTTTGCCGATTAAAATCCAATTTAACTAAATGATATTAATTACTTAATCCTTTTATATACATCTACCGATAATTAAAAAAAGATGTTACAATCGATACGAGAGAAAGGTATCGATAGATAGTCGAAAATAAGATATCGATATATAGTCGAAACAGTTCGATAATTTGCTATACAGTGGTATACATGTACGAGGGAGGTATACACATTACGATATTGAAATGAAATGTTCTAATCAGGACGAAGGATAGGATCGAATTTTTCGTTGCGTAAAGAATGAATATCATGTCCCGAACAGAACTATGTTCTATTAGCAGAATCGATAAGTTGAAGGGAACATCTTTATCTTGGCAATTAAGCCATTTGAAAGATAAAAACATGTAATTGTACTTGAAAAATATTTGAACTACTTCTCGTCGCAAGTGATCGAAAGCTTCCAACTGGAAGAACGAAATAAGAGAAAGAGGGAAAATTTTGAAAAGAAGCGCACAAGAATAAAATCGTAACATTCCCGATGGAACGAAACTTTTTTCACATTTTCCTATGGATAATATAACACGAAAGTTTAACAAGATGCATAGTTGTCTACTCGTTTACAAACTGAAATCGACAAACGTGATTTACATCTCGTTCGATTTGCACGCTATAACTACTAATATGTGATAAAGTGATACATTTGTCAACTATATACATGATTAAAATGCATAGAATCACCAGTGTCTGATACAATGATGCATTAATATACAGATTTGATTAACAGCAGCGTATTTAGTGTTATGCTTCTTACATGTTATGTTCACTGTTTTCAATATAAAAAAGTAGACAAGTGAGAACGACATCGAATTGTATGTTTTGAAAAGTTACAATTTCTGTAGCATAAATAATGTAAATGTTGATATGTTTCTTACATTCAAGTTTAGAATTATATTTCTTTTATAATTAACAATAATAAGCGAGATGAATGCAACAAGTGTTACAAATTCTGTAGCATCTGGAATGTTATTCGACAGTAGTAAAAATTATACGACTATGGCAAACAACATGTCCAATGAAACATCTGAACCATACACATATTCTACAGAAGAAAGTGGAAATACTCAACAATTGTGGAACGTTACAAAGGCTATAACATCGTTTCCTAATAGTACACTAGTTTCCTTTGATACATCAAGCACAAATATATACGTATCTACAACAACAGAAATTTTCGATGAATTTGGCCCACCAGACGGAATAGAATACATTTTTGTACCACTTGGTGTAGTGGTCTTTGTTATTGTGTTATCAGCTGTGGTATGGGTAGCGATATCACTTTTGTACTTAAATTATAATCTCCTTTTAACTTTCATTTCCAGAAACAAAAAAGTATAAAAAATATTCAGCAAATTATAATACTTGGATACATGTTGTATATTAGGTATTATTACCTTTTCGTAGTGTAGCTTAAGTTTGATCGATTAATGTTAATGTAATGTTACATTTGAATATTTCTTATTTTGTAGCTTCTCTTATTGAAAGTCAATTCTTTTCCCTCCTACAAGTTAGTTAATTTTGTCACGTTTAATACCACGTAGATGTTTCTTTAACAATATATACTTTATGTTTTTAAAGGTAATAATTATCTCAAGAAAGAGAAAATTGGAACGTTTAAGACATAGGCTTATGCCTATGTATAATTTTGATCCTGGTGAGGAGGAAGAAGATGACTGGGAAACCGAGCTATTAGATGAATGTTACAATAATCATCAGAGACGTGTACGTGTAATATTTACTACATTCAAGTTTACAAATGTGTTGCTAATTTCAAATACTTTATTTTACAGCAAGGATATCAATCTATGGATACCGAAGAAAATGTTGAACTTTTTGGAAATCATTGACAAAGCATTCACTATAGTCTTTTAAAAACTTTGTATTACCTACAACCATTATAGATTAACGATTACAGTATTTATTAGATTTATATATTTATTTAATGTTCAAATAGCTCGTATACATCTCTGAATTCAAAGGATAAACTTCAAATTAATAAGTTTTATAAATGGCAAAATATTCCATACTATATCTAAATATTAGAATTTTACTGATCACCAAAAATAATATGATAGAATTTACTTCATTTGTTTTTATTGTGACAATATCCATAAAATGGATTCATAATAAACATAATGATTTTGAGATAGAAAAGTAAAGAGACCAAAATGACTGAGATTTCATTTTATCATTAATATGTTCATTGTGTACATAAACGTGCAGTTTTTTCTATGTGCTTGAATTTTAATTATGTATATATTTTTTTCATATCCTTTCCTTTGATGGTACATTTATGAAATTAAATGTTTACTGTTTGACTGTAAATTTGGTTTTTATAATAGAAGAAGCTTTAATTATGCACTGTTCGCATATAGAAAATTAGATATTGAATGTTCAATAAAATAGTAACAAGTATACTTTCAATCATTACTAAATTTCTTTTGTGCCAAGTAGCTGTTACATGTAGATATATAATATAATAATATTTACTATTAAATTTTTTTCCTAATCGTTTAACCAAGTAGTATTGAACTTACACATTTTCTAAGGTTCCAATTGTAATACATTACAGTGTGTTTTTAGCTATTGTAGTCTAGTGTAAAAGAATTTAAAGTTAATAATAAACAATTTTAGTTAAAGTAACAAAGTGTATCATTAATGAAAGTGAATAATATACACAATTACAACAATTAATAAGAGAGTGAATCTATTAGTTTATTTATTTTAATACAAATTTGACATTCACACGTATGCTGTCCTCAAAAATGACATTAATGTTCATTTGTTCAAATTCAATTTAAAAAAAATTATTTCAAATACACATTACACACAAAATGCATTTTACTTTTCCCCCTAGTAGTTCTCAGAGTATTAGATTTGTGAAGTTTTTAGCTTTAAAAATTACAAATACTTACACAAGAACAAAGAAACATAACGAATACAAAGTAATTATGTATGACATATCTTAAAATTAGCCAAAGTCTTCATCTTAATTCCAAGTCAGTTTATGAAAATTTTTCGAAATTTTTTCATTAAAATATTTACATATTTCTCGTTTGAATACTTAAAACAAATTAATAATCGTAGTTATAATAATTATGATAATAATAAGAAAAACGTATAAAATAAGTGCTTTACATATTTTCAAACCAAGTTCTTGTGCATTTGTTTCTTGCTTCCATATAATTAACAGAAATAACATTTTTACATACCTTCCTTGGAATTTGAGCATTTCTTGGTTTTTATTTTAAATAATGTTATCATCGTGTTATTTTACTCTGCAGATTATCATGTAAAAAGCAAACTTTGAAGTTTTAAAAATGTTATAAGTTTTTAAAAAACTTTTAAAGAATATTTCTGATATACAGTGCATCAACTTTTTTACATTCAATTCTCTTCTTCCTCCTCTTCCTCCTCCTCCTGCTCGTCTTCTTCTTCTCCAGTACTTTCTGGTTTTTCTTCTTTCTTTTTAGGCCTACCACGGCCTCGTCCGGAAGGAGTCCCTTTAGGTGCTTGCTACAAATTTCCATTACAACAATTAACCATAATAATAATAGAGAAATAAATCATTTTATATGACAATTACATAAATAAGAAACAGTATAAACATATAAATAATTTCTATAAAATGTACGCTTTGTGGTAAGAAATTTTTTATTTTAGTTACATCTTATAGCCTAATTTGAACAGAGGTAAATAGTTCATTAATATACACCTTTTTTTTGGGTGATCCTTTTGGTCGTCCTCTTCCTTTTTTTACAGGTACAGGCGATGCGTCATCTTCATTATCAGATTTTGCTGACCGTACTGCATTATTCTTTTCTAAAGAAGGTCTACCTCTTTTTTTCGGTTCTTTTGTAGCATTCTTGTCTACTTTTGCTGGTCTGCCTCGCTTTTTTTTTTGTTCTTCGACAACAGGCGAATTGTCATCAGACATTTTCAACTCTTTATAACACTGTATAATTAAAACATTGTTATTACAATATAAACATTAGTTTACAAATTGTAATTTTAGTTTTACAGTAACCAGTAATGTTCTAAGTAACAATTTATAACACTAAATTTTGGAAATTAGTCTTAGAAAAAAATAAAAAGACAAGCAACTAAAGTGAATTTATGACTGTAATAAATGAAAATTATGCAAACACTCCCTTTGGAGAAAATATAGACAATATTATATGACTTATCGATTTTCAAACTTAGTCGTAAAATTTGTTTATAAACCTAATTTTAAGTAATTTGATAACCATAGCGGTTAATATTTCTACAATTCATTGGAAATTTATAAAAGCAAAAATTAGTAACATTAATTACATTCTATAAAATACGGCAAATTACGCGCCTAATACGTTCGTATCGAACATCGTCAACGCAGTGATTTTATGACCGGTTAATTGCGCCTGGACAGAATAATTATAAAGGATTAATTACAAACATCTAGCGACGCAATAAGTGTATATATCAATGGAATAATATTGTTTCTCGTGAAACGTTACTACTTATATGATACATGTGTCGTTGATTTATTTTTGAAAAAGTTAATTTGCAGCAATAAACGATTGCTTTCTGAAATTTCCGCGCCCGCCATTTTCAAAAATAATAAATGTCCTATATATTATTTGTCTCCCTGTATATACATATTTCAAGTAGGAACACGTTATAACCAAAACGTGTAATGAGAATTTTACACAGATTTATATTGTAAAATATACCGACACAAGGTATATATTGTCGAGAGCAAAAATAATAGTATGATATTTAGCGTCATGAGCTAGAGACGCCATGATCGACGAATCATGGCAACGCCAGAATCGTGGTAGCGACCATCACCGATCTCTTTATAAGCAAATGAATAAATATCTCTGCAAGTAATACTTGGATTCACGCGGAAAATGAACAAAAAAATTATTAAAGTAACCACGATCAAAAATTTCGGCCCATTAACGCGTACAATGTGTACAATATTCGAAAGAGTACAATATTTATTAGAGAAAAAGCCGTTGACAAGCACTCACCTCAAATTTCTCGCGTATATGGAGACAAAGGCAATCGTTCAGCCGGTGCGCGCGTCGTGCAGTTAGATAGCCAGTGTACGCTCTTTCCTATGTATTTAGGGTGCTAAAATGCTTCCTATTCTCCAATGTATTACCAGAATGCGAGCACCAAAATCTTTCTTTTCTTAGCGTCCTTTCAATACTATGGCGCGCATCGACTACACGAAGCTATGCTCCATAAACTGGTCCTAACGTAACAACTCACAATTGACTGCACGAATAGCGAGACGCGACTGAACTGATCGAGACGATGCACTGTATTCCGATTCGTTCGTTATCCTAAGAAGCCCTCCCCCACTCTTTACACAACGCGCCAACTGATTCCCGCCAAAATGTTATGATGCTATCTAAGATTGTAATTGTATTTATTTTTTTATTTTCGACTATATTTATAGCGCAAATAATTCTTTTTTAAACTATTAAAAAATTTGCATTATTCCATGGAACATCGAACGATTTAAATAATTAAATATAATTATGTCAAACAAATCTGATATAAAAATTTCTCAGTTTGATAATAATCTTACTTGTTTAAGTGATGATTTAAAAATATTTTTAATTCAAGATGATATATATGAATAAAAAACAATTAACGTTTCCAATTTACTGATTATTCTATCAGTGTTTTAAAAATATCTTCGTATTATTACCTTTACATGGATATAATTTCAGTGTGCGCAAAGTTCCCACATTGTGCAATTTTAGCAGAGTGTAAATATTATATTAACATGGTAAAAAAGTCAATTAAAAAAACTTGACATCTCGATAGATGGAAACTGAAAATTATAACAAAGATCATTGTGAAGCATGGTTCTGTATAAGCGAAATATTGTTGAAAAATGTTATATATTTTTTTAATTGCTATTTACAGTGTGAGCTTCGATTTTTATGTATACATCGCATAAAATTTTGTATACACAATTGTTTGTGAATCTACTGTACCATGTCTTTAACTTACATTTGTAAATCCTTTTGTTCAATGAGTCTTTCATTACACTTGCATGTATTTTCATAAATTTCTAAATATGATCTATTGCAACACGCATACACACACACATTTTTCCATTCTTTAACAATATTTCAGTATAAACAGTGCTATAGCATACTTTATTTTTTCGCAAACGAAATTTTCATTGCATGCGAGGGTGTGATTTTAAATCCTTGAAGGGCATCCTTTGCGGCTCCCGATTGTACTTCATTTTCAAACTCAACGAATGCAATGTCATGTCTATTTGGTACCAAGCGTACTTCTTTGAAGCCAGGAAATTGATTAAAAAGCATAGACAACATCATTTCGCTAGTTTCATCTGGGAGATTTGTGAGGAACAAAATTTGATTCGGCGGTTGTTCTGGTACAGCGGTATTGACTAAGCCTGGATGCTGTGGTACACCAGGGTGATAACCAATCTGTTGTGAATGTTTGGCTTGTTCCTTGGCACGCTTTTTGGCACGCTTAGCTTCCTCATCAGCTGCAGGTACCACTCGTTTTGGCTTTTTAGGTCGTTCTGCATATGTACCTTTCATTTTTGCGATTATATCACTGTCTGTTTTTGCATACTGTATCCTCTGCAATGCGATGAATTACAATAATCGACAGTCCTACTGTTTCACAAGACAAGCAAAATATTACCACGTATTTAATTCTTACCATTGGTTTGTCATAAAATGGAAATCGTTGCATTGACCTTAAAGCATTCGTGGCACTAGCAATTTCTTTGAAAATAACAAATGCCTGTCCACGCATTTTCAATGTCTTCAATGCTACAATATCTAATATTTGACCAAATTGAGAAAAAATTGCGTACAAGGATTTCTTTAGTTCATCCTTTTTAATTTTCTCGTTTAAATTATTAATATAAATCGTATTATTCGGTCTAATATCCATCGCCACTGAAAATAGAAAAATATTTTAAACTAAATCATAATTTTATCACATGAAATAAAAATTTTTAACGTCAGAATATAACAATTGCAAATACAAAAATTTAACACACAGCACGTTAAGTACTATATAAGATTAAATAAACTTACTTGAAAACTATTTTAAATTAATAATATTTTAATACAATGTTTATACTATACTTAATAGTACTTTTTATGTATTAAAAAATAATTTTATTTAGTCGGCGTCACTAAATTATAGAGGTTAGAGTACGTGTGTAACAATGAAATATAACAACGTGCCGCATTAACATAGAGTGGAAACTTAATATTAAAAACGTCACACATTCGGTTCACAATAAATTATAATTTGAAGTTCTCAATTACTTCTATAACAAATAAACATTCTGTACGTATACGCATTTATATATTTATAATTAATAATTAAATTTAAAAGTATTGTATTTTATGTGCATATTAAAAAAGATACATGTAAATTACACAGAATAGTACACAGAATATTTATATATGATATTATCATAAAATATTACTTATATTCACATATAAATTTATGTTAACATATAATTGTACAAATTTTTTTTAAATATTTCTTTAATTGTTTGGAGGTATTGTAATTGCAGAGAAAAATTAAATATAAGGATAATTATTGTATATACCATTCTGAAATATGTATTTGTTTTATAAATATGAGTGCTAAGCCATACAGAAATAGCAAAGGTGTAAATAAACCCTTTTGTTCACCATTTAATACTCCGCAGAGCAACTTTAATAAAAATAACATAAATACTCCAGAATCTAGCGAACATAAAACACCATTGTAAGTATTTGACAAATTATCATTACTTTGAAGTTTATAAATTTTATTATCATTATTTTACCATGAAATAGAAAGGTTTCTGTAGCGAAGAGACTACTTTTTCAACAAACACCACCGTGCAAAAGATTATGTGTAAATAAAGATGACAATAATGAAATTGGTACTAAATTAAAGAGCGAACTGTATCGATCTGATTTGGAATTGCTGAAAATGAGAATACAGCAAAAGGAAAAGTCTATAAATGATTTAAAAACCACACTATTATATAGAAAAAAGGTAAAAAAGTATTAAATATACATTGTAAGTATAGATTACTTAAATAAATTATTTGATTAAAGAACAAAGCTGAAGATTTAGAAAGCGATATAAAAAAATGGACAGATTCTTGTCAAAATGCTCTTTGGGATTACCAAAAAGATTTACAGGAAAGAAATGGACAGTTACTGAAGATGTCCACAATTTTGTCTTCATTTAACATCGAACCTGATGTAGTTAATTTTTCTATCGATGATGATACATTTTATTAACTAAACTTTGAATACTAGTAAAAAGATATTCATAACAATTAATAACAAAATGCATCTTAAATGTTTTTATGTATTTTTATATACATTCTTATATACACATATGTTTGAAGTAAAAACTAATTAATATAAAACACCAATAAGTTTGGTATCTATCGTCTAATATTTATGAGGTCTAAATGGAAAATCTGGATTAAACAGCTGTGGATCATTGACAAACTGAGGGTCTTTAGTCATGTAACCCATTAGACCTGAAATAGAAGTTGACATATGATGAAATACTATATGTAAAACATAAAAATAAACGATGCCTAAAGAAAATAATTATTACCAGCAACTTGTGCCTTTTTAATTTCTTGTACTACTTTATTGTGTTTATGCTCACATAATCCTGTTATATGTTTTCCATAAATTCTACCTGTATGTCGACTTTGAAACTGAGACAACAAACGTACATTTTTGTAATCTGGATTAATGTTTAATTTACATAAAATACATAATTTTCGTTCCTTTTTGAATGGATTTTCGATATTGATTGGCTGGAATAGAAAAAGAAGAAACATTATTCATTATGTTAATAATTTTTGAATGCAATAAAAATTTATATATGTATATTACCATATCAGAGTTTTCTGAATCTGTAACTTCGTTCGGAGCACATGCTTCGTTTGTTTTACTACGAAATAAAAATGCTGAGATGTTGCTCGTTCTTGTATTTTTTAATATTAATGGATTAATAAAAGTAGAAATCATTGTCGATTATAATACACTTGCTTTTACGCAAATTGTAAACAAATTAGTACAGTCATTAACAAAATATTCGAAAGGGAATGGATATTTCCAATTTTGTCTTTCGTATCGACTCATATCGTAGTGAAAGAGGGCGCTTTAAACTTATGCGAACTAATCAGACTATATATTAGTTCGTGTACCACACGATAGAGGGAGCAATTGTACGAGGAAACGTGATTTCCCATCTATGAAATAATGATCAATGGACTATGTAACTAAACGGATTCCATTACTGAAGACTCTGCCACTCTTTTCCTATAAGGCGGAGGCGAGAGTCGTGTCTTCGAAGGTTTTGTAACCAGTAGTTTAGGCTAATAAAATTATATTAGAGAATTTGTTATTGACTGGTGGGTGTGTGCAGGTGAAGTGAGAGAGACAAGATGGGGACCTCAATATTGGACGTAGCAAAAATGAATCCATTTGGAACGCCGTTCGTGACAGCTAAATGTCAGGGGCAGAACGAACTCACACAAACACTCGTTAGGAATCGTCACATTGCCGCTGCCTCCGTCGATTCGGGTGGTCAGTAATACGAAATTAACTTTATGCAGTACGAGTAATTGAATTAATGTTAATTCACGGTTTTCTATCGACAAACATCTTAACAGTACTTTTACAACGATATCCACCCGGTTAATATTTATTTATTAAAACCTAATCTTTTCTAGTAGAGATTAATTTTGGTTCAGCAATATTTCAAATTAATAGGATCGTTATTACATAATCTGAAATATTGCCTCTCAATATCAATTACTTTTTTTAAATTTCACATCTGAAATAAGTAATTAGATATTTAAAAATTTGATACCGTTGTGTGTTAGACAGTCAACATTTTTTTATAAATTATGATAATCGTTTTACTTCAGATGTTTCAGATCATTATATAACGAATATAGACTCTACCGCATGGCGTATTATATACATCATTATGCGTTCATATATCTCTATTTTACTCTTTTGACAGTTTCAAATTTTTTTCATGCACTATTTGCAAGATTGACTATATTTCTTGAAACAATCGGATACCTTTTGGTACAGACTGTTATTTTGAGGTAATTCAGTGAAGAATTCTTCATATTCGATTGCTACTCGTGATGTATAAAGGGTTGCATAAGGAGAGCAGCCATTTTGTTGAAAATGCGCGTGCGGATATCGTCCTTGCAGCCTTGACTGACATTCGAATAAAAATAATAATGTCCTACGTTAGCACCACGGTCACGACCGAGAAACAATTAAAGATATACCACTGTACTTGAAAAGTTTATAATTGGATTAGACCAAGCGTACGACCGCTCGTGTCAAGTTTGAAATTTTGCCAGATTTCTTATTCCGTATGTACTTTCAAACAGCTGATCAGTGATAGTTTTCACTGTCAATCAATTCAGAATTATTATGACAGAAACTCAGTGATATACCTTATCAATTACAATCATTTGAAAAATCTAATTCATATGAATGTAATTAAACAATTAAATATTACGCTTAATACATTTAGACTACAATGATTTTTTTTCTCTTGATATTTAGACAGTTGCGAATTTGGATCGAACAAATACTTCATGCTATGTGGCTTGGGTGGTATTTTATCTTGTGGTATTACTCACACCATGGTCACTCCCTTGGATTTAGTGAAATGCAGAATTCAAGTAGACCCTGCAAAGTACAAATCAGTCTTCAATGGATTCAAAGTAATGAATTTATATTAAGCATTCTATTTCATGATACGATATATCAATTTAACTTTAAATACTTTGTTATTCAGGTGACTTTGGCTGAGGATGGAACTCGAGGTTTGGTCAAAGGATGGGCACCAACGTTCTTTGGATATTCCATCCAAGGAATGTTCAAATTTGGTCTTTATGAAGTCTTCAAAGTGTATTATTCCGCTCTTGCTGGAGAAGAAATGGCATATGAATATAGGACATCATTGTATCTAGTTTCTTCAGCTTCTGCAGAATTTTTCGCTGATATCGGTCTAGCTCCATTAGAAGCTTCCAAAGTAATTATTAATTATGTTTGCATTTACACGCATAGGTAACTTTTGACATCCAGTAAGAAAAAGGAAAGCAGAATGAATAGATAGACATTGCATCTTTCATAATTTTTAAACAAATTATCAGATACTATATTTGTTTTATCTGTGCATTCTCATGGCTAGTTCTACACCCAATACAAGACACAATTGTTCTTTTGTTCCCCCACATTGTTCCTACTGATCCTCACCTTTGCCTCGTCATGTCCAATATTACATATATTGTAAGTTCCTTTAAAGTCATCTCAGAATTGCATAAATCATAGTACATTAAGTGTACATATTATTTCACCAGGTCAAAATTCAAACTACACCAGGATTTGCAAATACATTGAGAGAGGCTATGCCAAAGATATATGGAGAGGAAGGTCTTACTGGTTTTTACAAAGGGCTGGTACCCTTGTGGCTTCGTCAGATTCCATACACAATGATGAAATTCGCATGTTTCGAGCGTACACTCGAACTTTTGTATAAATATGTAGTTCCTAAGCCAAGGCAGGAATGCACGAAGGGTGAACAGTTAATTGTTACCTTTGCCGCGGGATATATCGCTGGTGTATTTTGTGCTATTGTATCTCACCCGGCAGATTCTGTACGTATACATTTGTATATGTACATCTTTCCATTCTTATTTGTAATTCATTATAGAGTTTCATTACTTATCTCTCCAATGCAGGTTGTATCAAAACTGAATCAAGAGAAAGGAGCGTCGGCTGTTGATGTTCTTAAAAAGATGGGTTTCGTTGGAGTATGGAAAGGTCTTGGTCCTCGAATCGTTATGATCGGTACATTAACAGCGGCACAATGGTTCATTTATGACGCGGTGAAAGTTTGGCTCCGAATGCCCCGTCCACCACCACCAGAAATGCCAGAATCCCTCAAGAAGAAGTACGGACTAGCTTAATTGTCAAACGTCAATGATATTTTTAATTGAAGATCACAGTTAGAGAGAAAAAAAAAAAAGATATCATAGGTAAATTGCATTACTCTTTCGCAGTACATTGTCGAACAACGTTTCGCCATACATTTCGAATATTTATTCTGTAATACAGACATCAGTGCAGGTCATCACTGCCCCGGATTAGATTATGTAATAATGTGCTACAAATCATAGAAATTTATTACCAGTTTTATGATTATGAAAGGCACATATATAAAAAAATCTGATAGTGACAGTGAGTTACCTATTGTAACCAAGAACTGTTACTTTGTATATAGAGTGATCACCGTAAATAAATGATCCGTGATTGCTCAATTAATATATTCTCTAGTTGTTTCTTTCTTGCATACCTCAACTATCTTATTATGAATTTAAAGATATACATTTTATTAGATACCTTGTGGATTTTATTAAAATATTTCGAATGTGTTAATGATATTTTATCATTATGTATACAACTTTTATACAAATATGAAAATATACAATACACGTATATCAAATGCATTTTGTTATATTACGAATCTGTAAGTTGTACTTGTAATTGTATGTACACATTCATTAACTGCTAATAAAATCTACAGCTATAAAGTAACAATCGGAAAAATAAATGTTAATGTATTTTATGTAAGTACATTAATTCTAAGTCAATTATCTGACATGTACTTTTCTATTTTAATAAGTTTCTTTCGCCCGATTTGTTATTGATGAGATTGAGGCATATATTGAAAAATTATCAAGTACTCATTCAATATTTAAAATGTGTGAAGACACTAAGTACACAAAATAGAACAGTTAAGAAATAAATGAAAATATTTTTAAATATAAATTTTCATCCTAAAGTTTGCAGAATTTATAACTACTGTATAGTATAAATTGCACTATTAAGTGGTAAAAATAAACTCTCATCAAAATGAATATAACAAATTGCATATACCTATATTTTACAAATAAAGTTTCTTTTCTAAATACGTTTTAGCATCCTGTATAGTTGTAAAGATCTTAAATGTGAGTGTTCCATGTAAATACATGTCACATTTTTTAATAGTTTCAAAAACAGGACTTGTACAACTTACGAGATAGAAGTGTACATCGATTTGTTGAAATTCTCTTTTCACTGAGTTTAAAGCAATTACACCGCTAGAGTCAATATAACTTAACGCACTCATATCCATTATTACACACTGTAATTGTTGCTTGTCTTCTGAATCATCTGCGTTCATGTAAATCCCGCTTTCCCTTAACTTGGTTTTCTGGTCTATAATTTTTTGTGGATTTATTCCAATTAAATGGTATAACTCAGATTTGAAGTGACTAATGTTTGCAAAGTTTAAAGCTCCACAATAATGAAAAATTTTTATTCCAGGAGTTTCTATTGCCTGAAAAATAAGTTATCTATAAATGTGACTTTCTTTAATAAATATAATTAACTACAAGAAAAATAATATACCATTTTGCATCTACTTATATCCAAATATAAATCAGTATTTGGTAGCTGTCCTAATAGGCAGGTATAAGGTCTAAGACTTTGCCACAAAATAATTGCTAATGATATTATTATTCCAGCTAGTAAACCAATATCAATATTCACTATTACCACCATCAAAAATGTTGAAATCCAAATTAACGTATCAGATTTACTCAATTTGAAAAATTTTATAAACTGATTAGCTTGTTGAAACATTCCTTTCAAAGCTACCTATATAAAAAAATGAATATAATGTATTAGTAGAAGTGTGTATGAAATATTAAAACTTTTTAATTATATATACAACGACTTTCAGTACACGTTCATACTTACAACAATAATCGATGCGAGAACACATCTTGGTAAAGGTTCAAAGAATGGACCAATCCATAAAAGTATTGTTAATAATATTGCACATGATACGAGACTAGCTATTTGTGTTCGACCACCAACAGTTTGCTGAATTAAGGATCTACTTAAAGACGCTGATACGGGCATACATGAAAAAAAGGACCCTACTATATTACTCAAGCCCTAAAATTACATTTTATAAATATAGATACTGTTATGTTTCCTTAGAAAAAAATAAAAATAAAAATTACTCATTTACCATAGCCAGGAGTTCTTGATTTGAGTTAATCTTATAATTAAGCTTTTGTGCAAATATTAAAGCCATTGATATGGTAATAGTGTAAGAGACCATAGTTATGGCAATACTATCTATTGCTACAAGGTGTAACAGATCAAGTGTTGGAGGTGTTGGTGTTGGTAATCTGTTAATTTAAAAAATTAAGAAAATCAGATGTTATTTGCAAAAAATAATTGAATTAAAGATTTGTACATACCCTATAGGAATACTACCAACATCTTGAATGCCATACTTAGAGGGTAAGCAGAAGTATTTTGATATTAAAGTTCCACTCACAACTGCAATCAATTCAATTGGAATTGGAATACTGCATTTTTTGCTTGCCCATGACTATGAAAATAATAATCATGTTACTTATAAAAGTTTTTATATTGAAAGTATTTTAATATTTAAAAATTACCTTTAAAATTTCATTGTTAAATACGAGAGCAGTAATTGTTATTGACGATGTAAGTACTGCTGCTAAATTTGTATTTTGTATTTCTTTAAAGATGTCTATTAATGTCTGCAATGATTTTAATAATTTTATTTGTATACTTTCTATCTCAGAAGATGATATATGGTATTTTATACCTACAAAAATGAGCTTGAAATATCCTTTCTGTTTTGGTATTTTCAAACCCAACAGATCTTTAAATTGTGATATTAAAACATAAACTGCCGCACCAGTAGTAAAACTATTGACTAAAGGTTCACTAAGCAATGTACTTATGATACCCAAATGGAATATATACATTATTATCTACATAAAGAATAAAAGAATAATTATTTAATTGATACTACATTACATTACAAGAATGAATATATACAAAATATGACCTGATATATTCCAACTACAAGTGTAACTGCTGTTGCTACTTGCATAGGTGTATATGTATACACTTCAGGTAAACTGGACAATGCAATGGTAGCATTTGGATTTGAAATATCATTGTTTGATATTGAATATGTTGTCACTGTTTTCCCAGTCATCAAGCAAACCACAGCAAAAGTCCCTGATGAGTGCCAATAATGTGTTTCATTTTTCTAACTTGACTAATAAGTTCTTATTAAAATGAGTTATTTGTAACATTTCTGTAATAGAAGTAGCAGTAGTTTACAAATTGTTGTGCACACCAACTGTAAAACACTAAACGATCTCGATCTTTAAGAAATATTGGAAGATTTTTCTATTTTCTTATGTTGCAAGATTAGAATACAAAATTACAGAGCATAGGTAAAAAACATGATAAAAAGCTTTTCTTATAACATAGTTGGGAAAGGAAAGAAACAGAGGGATAATTTGTTAAATATAACATAATTTGATAGAAAGCTAAAAATTCATAAACATTGGCTCGTTTTGTCACTGTATAAATAAAAGAGAAATTAAAGAGCTAAAAATGCAATTTATCATGTTTTCCTCTTTTAGGCTTCAATTTCCTCTTACCCATGGACACATGCCTGGATGTGCCAAAGAAAAAATACACTAAGACAGGAAAAAAAGCCATGTATATTCCAACTACTGGTGGTACATTTCCCAAAAGTGCATAAGCCATGCCTTGAGGGATATGCATAATTGCTACGGTTAAACCAGAAATTATATCGGACAATATACTTCCTTTCCAATCGTATTCTCTTAACCAATGTATAGATGGAATTACGGATGTAACACATGATTTCCACTGTTTATGTTTTAAACTATTTAATGCATCTTGAAAGACTGCAAGAATAAATTAATATCATTTGAATGAAATTCACAATGATGTTTAATATTAACACAACATTGCCTCTTGCATACCAAATACTTTTGGTCTTTCATAATGATAATCTTCATTCAAAGTTTTTTGTTCGTATATCGGTCTTTCTAAGTGTACTTGTAACATTGCATCATGCTTCTCCATTTCAAGAAGGATTATGAGTTTAATTCAGCTTTGTCAACAACAAATATTGAAAATCCAATTTATTATCTCTCTTTTCCGCTATCTGATAAAAGTGTATATAGGTCTGCAACAAAAAATATGCCTAATATTTCCTAATCATATACAAATATATATATAAATATATATGTATATATATATATCAAATTTAATTATTTTGAAACTGAAATATTAAAAATACATTTGTATGCAAACAAGATTTAGAAAAGCTACCTTTATTACATAAATGAAAGATTAAGAAGATTAATATTTCTATTACATAATACATTTAATAAAAGTCAGTATTTTGTACTACTGATTAGATAATATATAATTCATATTTTTGTTATTTTACTAACATAATTTAATAAAAGAGTATTTGATAAAACTGTTAAGGATGAATAATTGTTAAAGTTAGAAAATTAGCCTCTTATTAGAATCACACACTTTATGAATCTTTATTTTATACTTAAAATTTATTGTTATTTACCTGTTCTTTTGTTATTCCTAGTTAGTGTTACAGTATACTTGATTACTAAGAAATGATCACGTATTTGTATTTTGACGAAATTACAATAATTCTCCTTTAATCCATTGTAAAGCAGACACTGTGGTGCAACTAATTTTATGAGTTACTACGTGTACACACACATATATATATATATGTAATTATCAATAACTATCACTTCATGTTTGTCATGTGACGAAATTAAATATATTTAGTGGGAGGGAGGGTGGAGGGGTGAAGAGCGACTAAAAGTATTTTAACAGCTGTTGGTACATTTCTTACTATATATTCTAATAGATTTATGTTCTATTGGAAAAAAATAATATATTTGTAATATTGTAATATTTTCATTGTTTTTACAGTAGTATATGTATATATATATATATACATATGTGTATATATTTTTTCACATTAAATTTAACTATAATTGGTAAAAGAAAAATATAGTTAAAGCAACATTAATATCAAAATAATAGAGTTTGTTTCTTACATTTAAATAAT
The DNA here is from genome assembly GCF_050948175.1 of Xylocopa sonorina. Lineage (NCBI taxonomy): Eukaryota > Metazoa > Arthropoda > Insecta > Hymenoptera > Apidae > Xylocopa > Xylocopa sonorina. The sequence continues at coordinate 8,729,183 of NC_135202.1, read as the reverse complement.
ATAATTTTCGTTTAAACTTGAAAAAACTTAAAGAAAAATTATTTTCATTCATTTTCTCTATACTAATAATTGTTATCAAGACGTTTGTACGAAGATTCAACTTGTGAATTTTTGTTTTTGTTACTGTTACAATGATTTGTGCTTACCTACGTTACACGAGTATAGTTACATCAAAATTACAATAAAATATGTATATATTAAAACATTACTAATAACAATTATATCTACAATGTAAATACCTAGTGTACAATGAAAATGAAGTATTTTATAACTGAAATTCTATTTGAAACACATATACATATGCTACGTTTTTCTACAAAAGCATATATGTGAACCTTTTATAAAGATATGTAGATGTATAACACTTTAAACACTACATGACTTATGTATTTATTAAATTAATATTTACCTATATAATTATCTATAGCGGAAAAAGAATAATACATAAATATCGCTGGATTATGTGCAAGTATTTTGTCATATTTGTTTATTTTCATTTCAAAAAACTATAATGACCTCATTATGGTATTTTTTCTGATTGTTGTCGAGTGACAGTACGAATGTGTGAATCAAGCTGTTTCATCGTTACTTCCGCTAAGTATACGGGGGTTGTGATAATTTCGTTTCGTCCCGTATCCTCCCGAGTGCTGTGTTTCATACATTTTTCGATTTTCTAGGTAACGACGATAATTGTTTTCGCGCTTCTTTCGTTGCTCCTCAGCTTGTTGTCTCAACTTTTCTGGATTCATGTGTGTCGTCACCATATGCCTTGTCAATGAGCTCATAAATTTGTAGGTGATACCACAGACGTCGCAGGAAAGTATCTGTTCGTTTGCCCCTTGCTAAAAATTATAATTTATATATTAAGATTTAGAATTCGTTACTTCAAACGTTGAAAAAAGTTCAGATGTATTTTTTATCTAATTTTCTTCAATTCACGTAGTACGTACAAGTTGCAGAAAATATGAGAGAAATGGCAAGCAGTACATAGAAAGTTTCTTTTTCTTACGAGACCGGAACGATTTAAACACTAAGATCGTATTGATCATACGTACTTGTTGATGTACCATCATATGTCTCTGCAAATTGTTCAATCTGTTGAACTCTCGACCACAAACCTCACAGTCAAATTTCTTATCAGGATCGTGATACTTTTTATGTAGATTCAGATCAGTTGCATGTAAGAATGACTTATGACATACGTCGCATGTGTGGGTACGCTGATCACCAGCCAAATGCGATTGCTCGTGTTTGACCAGACTAGCTTTATCTACGAAGCGACGTCCGCAGTATATGCACGGGAGAGGTCGAGATTGCGAATTATGAAGTGTCAAATGACGACGTAGCGCGGTGGATGTTGGAAAGTTTTTATGGCACTCAAGGCATTGAAATGGTCGGTCACCGGTATGAATTTTTCTGTGGCGAGTTAAGGAATTCTGATCTGGATATCTAAAATACAAATGAAAAAATATTAATTTAGATATGTATTAGATATGTTAAAAATAAAAATTACAATTATTATTGTAAATAGAAATTACCTCTTAGGGCATAAATCACATGGGAAGTTTCTCGTCGTAATATCTTCCTCGCGTGCGTGTTTCAATCTATTATGCCGAAGTAATTGAAACGATGTTTTAAAACTCTTGTTACAAATATCACACTTTAAGTTATCTGTTGTTGGTATAATAACTTGTGTTCTCTTCTGTCCGTGTTCATCTTCGGATATTATCAGAGATATAGTCACGGTATTATCTTCGTTATCGAGATCAGCAGTAGAAACTACAGAATTCTGAAATGTATCAGAGATGAAAACAAGAAACTCTTGTGGATGTGCAGTGCATAGAAATTATTAGAAATACCTGTTTGCTGTTATGAGTGGATTTAGGTTCGCTATCTGGTATAGAGCAGCAAGATTCTTCTTCCTCTTGTCTAGTAATCTGTTGAGTTTTAGCTTGTGGTTCTTTACCGTCGTGATCATCATTAGTCTCTGCAATAGCATAATGTCCACCTTCAGCTAAATATACAGGCTGCAAAGTACCAGTTTCATCTTTGTAATATAATTGACCATCTTCGTCTTCGTGCAGAAATATTTGGTCCTAGAATTTAAAGTAGATAAAAAGTTATGATATCTGAACATTTGAGAATTATTAATACATTATTATACCTGAATATTTTCTTTTTCCTGATTTTGATTGGTATCCGAGTTGCTTGCTTCCCATGATTGTTCTTCGTTTTCTATTGTTGTTGCATCATAAGAATACTGTTCATTATCATCCACAGTTTGTGCAACGTACAATGTTTCTATGTTATCTCCTTCATAATAAATTGTACCTCCAACCGATAGAGTATTTTCATCAAGTTGTTCCATCTGAAAATAAAAAATATTACATTTTCAAATATTAGCAACTATGACAAAGTGATTCAACAACAAACCTTAATAAAATGGGCATCCGACAGTTTATCTGTCTGTAATGTTTTTGTAGAACTTTGCTGCTTCTTTGTACCAAGGACAGTGTATAACAGATTGTTCTCAACATTTTTCACAATTTCATGACTTACATTATTATCAACACTTTCAACGTTATTCACATTATTCTTGAATTCTTGACTTAACTTGGGTTTCTCAACTTTATCTAAAGATTCTGTATGATCTCTGGATTCTGACCGACTTATATGATTATTTACATAGTTTTTATCTCCAGTTTTTTGCTTTTTCACATGATTTGATATTACATTAGAATTATCTTCGAAACTCAGTTCATATTCCTCTTCTTCTTCCATATCTTCATCTTGCCAATCTTTGTCTACATCATACACTATAACTTGCTTACTATTATTTTTGTGATATTGATCTTTCTTTTCGCTTTCTTCCTCAGAGTGTGTCTTAAAGATGGCATTGTCTTCGTCGAAAGCATAAACTTCCGCATTAAGCTTTTTATTTTTTATAAGTTCAACATTGTCTTGCAATGATTCTTGCTTGTCTTCTTCTATTTCTTCTATTATTTCTATAATTTCTTCTATTTCCGTTTCTACAGAATCTTCTGTAGTTTCAGATTCAAGGATAATATTCTCTTCTGTAATTGCATGTTTCAGCACTTCCAACACGTCTTTGTCACTATTAATATTCATTGTATCCAATATTTCATGTGATAATTCCATAATAGGTTTAGACTAAGTGTAAAATGTAGTCCAAAAATTAGCGCTTAAAAAAAAAAAATACCATTTAAATTTGTTATACACGCGTACATTGTGATTAAAAGCAAATTAAAGAAACAGCTTCTTTAAATAAATGTTTTATTAGTTTTAAATACAGTTCTTGATAATATTTACAAAACAGCATAAATTTTTAGCAGATATCAAAACTACACGTAAATAATAATAATAATAATATTTCTAATCTACATTACTAGTAACATGAAAGAATGTTGAATCGATTGGTATCTTTAATTGTAAATTTCTTAGTCTTCAAAAGCTTATCAATATAATTTACTTTATGTACATTTATCTAAATATACGAAAATATGAAGTGTGCTTATTCAATATTTGTTAACGATAAAAGCTTTCTTTCTTAAAAGGACCACATGTAAAAATATTAAAATCTGTGCTTTATAATTCATTTTTTCTCGCGTAAAGAAAAAGTGTACGTGTATATTTTCGATAAATTCAAATAAAATAAAAGCTTTTATATTGTGCATACCGTAACAATGACATAACGGAACGAAATTAAGACGACAAGATATTAAGGAAAATATATAATACAATTATACTTTTTACAAATTAATTTGTATGGACACCCCGTATCATGCGTGCATTAAGCGTTTACTTGTTACATGCATACAATTCTTGAATGTGGTGTACATAAGCAACGTAATTTTGAAAAAGATGCTCGCACGTGAAAAAAAGATCATTCAAAAAAGATCAGAATAAGCATTAGCATTTTATATATGACAAGAAGTACGCGGTTCACCAGTCGGTACGAAAATGTCTTGCATTTATCAACGGATAGCAAAATGGCTACAAAACAATAACGATTATCCCCTTGAAAAGGTATATTCTAATATGTTGAAATGTTAAAAATTCTGCCAAAAGAACAAGCAAGCATTAATACATCTTTGTCCACTTTACCTGTGTTAAATACTTGAAATGTATAAGCAACAAGAGGAAAAATTGTTTTTGCTCGGTCGATACGCGTCAATATAATATTTCTTTCTATACTTCCCCAGTAAGTAAGTGACGCCACCTTAAACATTGCAAAGCTACATCTTTATCTTCACCAAAATAGGTTGCGTCGGCTGTGTTCGTAAATAAACCATTTTCAACAGCAGGAGCCGATATTACATTCTGATTGGTCGACTGATTTTAGAGAATATACTAAACATATTAATTAAATCATGCAAATACTCGAAAGATATTGTCATGTTCATCATGTTCATTTTAAATTATATTCTTTTCACTAATTATAGCATATTTTTTGAACTGTTGTTAGTTTTTACGATGGACTGTCGCAAGGGTTAAGCTTGAAGTAATTTGTTTTCACTGGAACATCACAAATAGTTGAAACATGTAAAAATAGAAAAAAATATAATAATCCGAAGTATTTCTATGTAAATAATTTAACAAATTATATAGTTCAAAGCCATTGTTTTTAAATATGTTCGTATGTTTTACAATTAGAATGCTCCTTTCTGTTCTAAAGCATTAGAATGCTTAGAAAAAAGATATACGCATTTGGCATAGATTTTTGTAGAAGTACAAGTATTCTATTACGATCTACACCATTGTTAATCAAATTTATTAATTCATATTGTCCATTTTTGACTAACTTTTTTAAATTCAAAATCGTTCCATTCATTTCAAATGATATCGATTATATCTCGATCATTATTTCGAATAATTGATTTTAATAAAATTAATACATTTGAAATGTAAATAATGCCAAATAATTTAATCAACCATATTTCTTCTCCATGAGAAAAAGATAACGATTACTCTTCAAAATTACGGAAACAACTAAGTAATGCTAGTATATAAAAATATCGAATGAAAATATCGTATGAATGTTTGTATATTGCGCGTATGACGTAAGAAGGAAAAAGTAACACCAGTTTCATGGTGATTTGCGAGTTTGTTTAATAAATTTAGTGAATATGTGATTCATTATCATATGTGTGGGGGTGTTAACGTTTTTTAAAACCCAATCGACGCGAAGGTTATCTACTATATAATTTAATCAAGTTTACTTTTTATCGCAAGAATGTGGTTTTACTTCCTAATTGCTATTTTTGCAACGTTTGATTTTGCGATGGCTTCGTCCGGTTTCGATTTTGGAGATACTTTGGCATTAATCCTTGGGTTGATTCTTGGGTTTATTGGATTTTTTGCCTGCATGGGTGCTTACGCACGACATCGAAATCGCATGGAACCAATGACATAATTATACGAACTCCAGATTTCATCTATTAGTAAGTAGAATTTTACATCTAACCATTTTATTCTGAATTACGAATAACCATTTAAAAATGTTTTAACGTTATCTGGATTCACAGTTTATTAATAACTAAATGATATATGGAAACAAACAACAGTTTGCTCGTTTTCTTTAAATAAAATTAAAAACAAATTGTCGAGTATCCAATATGCGTAACTATAAGTTTAGCAATTAGCAACAAACATTATAAATTCAATTTTTAATCCTTAAATCCTAAAGTTGAATCAAAATGTTGTAGACTGATACTTTGTTAGTCCTTACGTATTTTATGATATAATGAATTGTGGACATTTGAATCATTGCGCACGATTCGTTAATAACTTATTTCATTTGAATTCCAGGCTGTATGATGCATATAGATTTACAGAAGAAAATGCCTCAAATGATTGTTTGAAATATTTTCTATAACGTTATCGCTATGTTTTACAAAGATTGTTTTATATAAAACTAGTAGTCAGTTGATAAAAATTTTACGATAAAACAAACTTAAATAATTTCAAATTGTATTTACGATAAATTATTTTTATACATTATAATGTATTGATGTAAGATAATTATCACTATCTCTCTCCCTCTCTCTTAAACAAATATAAATAAAAATGATAAGTGATATAAATTTTTCATACTCTTTTAATCACTTTCATGATCGTTCATAACGTAAGACAATTTAAATATGCACAGTAAAATTTGTAAGAAAGGAGTTTACTGGGTTTATAATTTGATATATCTAAAGGGAATTATGTAATACGGGAAAAGTATTGTTATTTATATTCTATATGCTAATGTTAATTAAAAAAGATAAAGGAAAACATACTGTTGTCTATATAATATATTCATAAATTTTCACAAATATACAATGCATTAATTAACATCATAAACTACATCTTGATGCAATTGTTTCTGAAGGAATGGAAGATAGTATTTATTCTGAGCACAATTCTCTAAATCATTCCATGTTCCTCTGCCATTAATTGTTCCAAGTTGAAAAGATTTATCTGTATCGATAGAATTTTTCTTTAATGTTTCTATTAATTATAACATCTTTCGCTACAAGTGAAAGGTATTTTAATTAATTTTGTTCTTTTTTTTTTGCAATTTGTTGAACGCTGACACATATCTAATCAGTCTTCACAAAATTTCTTATAGAATCCCACACAAAAAAGCTTATACAAGTTTTAAAGCATGTATGAACTTATATACTAGTTAGCACAGGAAAGCTCTTTCATTATTTTTTTTTTTGTTTAAACATTTTTCATATTTTTCATTTTTATTACAAGCAAGATAATTAAACACTAATACAAGTTATTTCAAGTACTTAATTAAACTTCTTTTTTGTAACAGCTATGTAATTTTCTTTAAAAAGCTTCTTTTCTGTGTTCTAATCGGTTTGTCCCAGATTTCTGGACGCAGTAATTTTTTTGCATAATTTATAGCAAATTTAATTAACCCTATTATTTAAGATAAAATTTCACTCCTCTTTTGTTCTAATTATGAGAAAATAAAAACGTTTTATCATAGAATTTAAAAGAATTTTAAATAATATAATCTCTTATAACATGAAAAACATTTGTTTCTCACGATTGCGTTCCTAAAATATCATATGATATATTTATAATTTTAAAACAATATACTTATGCGGTACATACAATATATATAAGTCAACAAATTATCTCTCTCTCTCTCGCTCTCTCTATATATGTATATATATATATGTTTGCAATTAATTATTTGAATCTGTTAAATAAATTAAATAATTTTAATAAATTAAGTTCATTAAATTCTGATCCATCAATATGTATTAAGATTTTATGAGTGAACTTTTAAAATGTAGCAAAATATGTTTTATTCGTCTTTTTTTTTGTCATTTTCTAAAAAATATATTATAATACCTAAGTTTTTGAATGTACTAAGTTCAATTCCATCAAGTTAGATGCCATATTGGTAGAAAAGAATTATGATGAATTCATATCGTATTTTTTTCTGCCCTTTTTCATATGTAACAGTGCTGTTTGGTATTCTTTGGTAAAACAACAAGAATGTTTTACGAAAAGATTACTCCAATTATAACGTCATTATCGTAATATATATACTACTACATACAGTTAAAATCACATTTTGTATAATATACTTGGAAGGAAGTAGTCCATTGAAATGCTGTTAATGAAATAATGATCATTGCTATTGTCTTATTTCATTCATTTCATCACAATCATTGGATAAGTGTTGTGAAATTAAATGTCAATTTTTACCAAACTATATCACTGTAAATTATTACATTTAAGCATAGTTTATTTTTAAAAATTTCAAATATTCAGCCTTTATTAACAAATATAGAAGCTGCATCTTTATCGAAAGCCAATCCACCTAACAGTAAATGAATATAATATGTACATTAAGTATTATACGTTTACGCATTCTCTTTTTTTTTTTTGAGTATTATCTAATAAATTTATTTAAAAGTAACTATATATATAAGAGTAATTTTTTTTCCTTTTTTTTTTTTATTGCAATGTATTTCCGTTAAGAAATACGTACAATTATCTATATTATAATGTTTCGTTCAACAGCCACATGAATTTATTACCAGATGGATCAACTGGATGCAAGGATTGATAATCAATTTTTTTCTTTTTCCATGTAACAAACTGAAAAATAACAAAATCATAGCATGCAAAATGTAGAAGTAAAACGCATGTGAGATAACTTGGGGAAATTTAATACATGTATCATAATGTATCACAAAGCAGTAACGTTCTTCGAAATCTGCGAGAAGAAAACTTCATATTCAATTTCAAAGTGGTTATTGAAATTGTAATACTGATAATAATAAATTCATGCTGAAAGCAGTAGTAACTCGCAACATTAAAAGCGGTGCTAGCTGCGTATACTTGAACGAAAATAAGGATAACATTATAATCATCGATAAAAAACCAGTAGTAATATTTGTAGTTATACAAACAAGCTATTCTTAACTATATTGCATAATGCAATATACGATAGCACAGATGAAAATTTTAAATTTATACCTTAGAATGTAATTGCAAGCAGTAAATTAATTTATTTTTGATATCGTTAGAACACGTATGAATTTCATACCTATGTCATTGTTTCCATTGAGCTTCTTTCTTTTTTTGCTTTTAATTACAAATTCTCAATATCTCCAAGATAATTATCCATTATTTTTTTCACAAGATATGATTTAATTATTAGAAATTAATGTGCTAAATAACAAAATTCATAAAATATTCAGAGGAATGGATTGTGCACATGTATTTCGGAACATATTGTAAATGAAATGCCAATCCGAGTGAAATAAACGAGTTGATAAATGAAATATGCGATAATAAAAATATTGACAATCCAGTCTAAAAAAAAGATAATAGTCGATATATAATATTAGATAAGATACATGGGACTGCTAACTAGTAACACATGACTTTTGTTTAATTGAAGTAGGTAAAATCGCTAGAAATACATTAAAGCATAACAGTGACTATATTAATCATATTTCTTCTTTACCTGACTCCTGCAATCGCGTACACGCACACATGAACATACATTCTCTCTTCAAAGCATTCAGTATACATTAACAGTTATACATATACATCGAGCAGAATGGCTGTACGCCACCTCATTCGTAAGACTAGTTGAGGCCCGTACTAATATGGACTGTGCTATTAATAAATTGAGAGCAGAGAAGGTCTTTTAATAAGCATCTTCACTAAAGAAGGATATTTACTATAATAAGGTATAAGCACAGTACATGTAAAGGCCTCTATCCTCAATTTCAATATTTTATTTCTCTCTCTCTCTCTCTCTCTCTCTCTCTCTCTCTCTCTCTCTCTCTCTTTCTCTCTCTTCATCCAGAAACTTAATACGTTCGTTCAAAATATTCTCTACGTACGAATCGAGTGATTTTTCTTTTTTCCTTGTTTTGCTGCGAGGCACATACCAAAAAAATTAATATCATGCTCATGGTGTAGAGACAGCGAGAATATTTTAGCGATTACGCAACGGATGTTACAATATCGAATACGTCCTAAATACTTTCATTCACGCGCCTCCCCGTACACATATCCATGAGGACAAGGAATAGCGATACGTATTAGCGAAACTATAATAGAATAACAATCGTAATAATGCACGATTCTCATACTAGCGGATTAAACGGCAACAAGTTTAAATAAAGAATGTATTACAGAAATGAATAAACCGAAAGGTATAGATTGTAACTCGTTGAAGGTTACGTTATTGATCGGTATAGGAAAGTGGAGCCGTTGAATTGTCAACGTTCGCGGTGTGTAACGGTTCCGTAGGCGGTGTACCATCGTGAGAATTCCCTATTTGCGGAGTGGCTGGTGTAGCCGGTTGAGATTGCGACGTTCCACCAGTAGGAGCGTATACTAGCCGGTAACCAGCCGGTAAAAAGATACCGCTGTGTGGTGTACAACTGAACGTTTGGAAGTTTGGCAATGTTTGATTTTCATGGTACTGAATGTAACTTCCGCTACCCGTCGAACTTGATATTGGTATAGGCGTGACCAACGATCCGGTAGACACCGCGATATTTGTCCCATCTGGTATTATAGGTGTGAACTGGTACTGGGTCGAACTTATGATTGGATGCGTTGAATCAAGAGATTCTGCTATTTCGTTCGTGTAACTACTGGATTGTTGAGCGGGCATGTTTTGCATAGTTTCAGAAGGCACTACTGGAATTGGAATAACATAAGCGTGTGGTATTCCAGGTGCCGCTTGCTGTGGTTGTAGTTGCAAAGGGGTTTGCTTCAGTTTTTGCATAGCTAATCGCAACGTTTCGTCGGTATCTGGATAATTGCTTGGGGCTTTTTGTAATGGTGTTTGGGGCGTTGTGTTAAACATTAAATAATCTTCAGTACCTGGAAGTCTAGTTTGTCCTGTTAGAAGAAAGAGTTACGTTATTATAAGAGACGAAAAATAATTAAAAATTAATTACAAACCTGCTATACTAGTTGTAACAGTATGATAAAGCATTGGATGATGTTGATGGTGATGCTGATGAAGCGCGCTTGCTTGTTGTTGTTGTTGAATTAATAGCTGCAATTGATGCTGCTGGAATCTTTCCAATTCTTCTCGGTGTCTTCTTTGTAGTGTCTCCAACTCCATAGTTTGCCTGTACGAAAATAAGATTAATTTTTAATTTTCGGCACATTTTTTTTACAGATATAAACATACTTTTTTATGAGCAGTTGATATTCTTCGCTTGGCGTTAGAGTCCAAAATCTTTCATCTTTTTCTGATTGCTGTAATTGATATCAACAATTTAGATTAATAATGTATTAATACATCAATTAAATGAACATAATACTTACTTCGACAGCAGGGACGCTAATGGTTTGAGTTACTTGCGCAGGTGGAACAGAACCTTCACGACTGTGAATTATTTGCGCTGGCGCACCTACTATTTACGAATATTAATTGTTTTAAATATTTTCCAATGTACTCGTTTCCTTCATAAGTTGATATCGCAATCCTTACCCTGTGCATCATCTGCATGATAGACCTTCGAATCCTCCATTTGATTTTTCGACATATCAGTATGTTGTTGACTCGGAACAGCAGCATTACTAGGCGGACCTGCGACCTTGGAAACCACGAATCTTGATATTTTTCTAACAGGTTGTGTTGTACTAACCTTCTATTAAAATTAGATGATTATTTTTCGTATATACACGTGGTATACGTCGAAAAAATGTAGCATACTTAAATGCACTATGTACCTCGGGGAGAATTTCTTGGGATTCAGCTTGCACTGGAGTGTTGGTGTCGGAACGCGGTGTGATGACACTGGGAGCAACAGTAGCGACAAGTACAGTAGTCACAGGTGGAGCAGTAGTCAATAGATTTTGAGTTGGTTGTAACGATGGTTGCGTTTGAACAGAACTGGCGACGGGAACAGGCGGCGTTACAGGTTGTGGAGAAGCTGTTGATAAAATCGAGCCTCTATGATGAATCTTTGCTAGTTCTTGTTCCAATTCCTGAAGACGAGATCCCGGCCTCTGGGTTCTAACTTTTATACTTTCTTTACTGGGACTCATAGTTTCGGAGCCTACGGGACCTCCTCCAGGTGTAGGACTATCGAGAGAGCAGTCTACGTGCTGAATACAAAATAATTTTACATTTTTATATTTTATTAATTGAAATTGTTTAGATACAAATCTTAAAACGACAAAACTTACAGTTTGTGAAAGTGCAAGCTGATGAATTGAACTGTCCTGAGCTAGAATAGAACCTTCGACACTTGTTGTAACGTTCGAATCAACCAAGGTTGTAGCAGACTGTATCGTTGTCTGCGGTGACAATGGACCCTATTTTAAATTATTATTATTAACAATTAAATTATTAATACAAAGTATACAACAAGATATATTCAACCTTTCATGCTCGATTTTTTTATTTACTTACTATGCCATGTGCAGTTGAAACTGGCATTCCAATATTGACAAGCTTCTGTTGTAACGAGTGCATGTAAGTGTCGTATCCTCCTATTATCTGATGATTATGAGGGGTAGCTGGGTAACTTATAGGTGGTGTGCCTACGTTGAGTGCTTCGGACGGTTGACTGGTTAATTGTACAAGCTTCTGATGGAGATCTGCTATTGTTTGTGGACCTGTTCCACTCGGGACGCTCATTCCAATAGACGTATCCGAGACTTTATCCAAAGAGTTCTGTTGGCTAAGCTTTCGATGTTGCTGCTGTTGTTGTTGCTGTTGTTGTTGCTGTTGTTGTAATATTTGGTTTTGTGTTAACAATGCTGGATCTACAGACTCAACGATCGTGTGTTCAGGAGTTAAATCATGGCTAGAGATCTCATTCTCTGGTAACAAAGGATACTCGGAACTCGCACGCCTAATGTTTGGACAGAATAACAATGATTATACAAAATAGAAAATATGGAAAACATATAGAAACTTTTCTTTCCTAGGTTGACTAAAAAAATGTATAGACCTTTAATATTTTTTGGTCTGAATTACATACCCCACCAAATTGGATCCTTCCTGAGTTTCCATTTCTGACACTTTCCCAGCTAGTTGTTGATCGGGAAGTCTTAAGTGAAACTGAGACTGATCGGAAGGGGTAGAGCCGTCCACGTTTACAGTATCTTGTATAACGTGTTGCGGGGCATGGATAGTTTGTTGCAATTGTTGTTGAGTTTGCTGAACATGCCTGATCGGTACATTCTGTTGTACAACATTCTGATTCGTAGGGGTAATCCATTTACCCTGCGAGCCCAACGCGTGAACTGTTACTCCTTGAAAATTTTGTTGCATTTGCAATTGAGGATCGATCTGATGAATTGCGTTTAATTGCATCGTTTGTTGTAAAGGTATTTGAGTTTGATGAGGCTGCTGGCTAATTTGAAATGTTTGCGGAATACCCTGTTGCATTATATTCTGCTGATAATTATGAGGTAATTGTGTTTGCGTTTGTATTTGACTTGCTTCCGGTTGAATTGGTTGAAAATACTGTTCGGACTGGAGGGTAGGTTTGTAGTCGAGTATTGTAGTCCCTGCAGCGTTCACAGCCTGACTTGGCTCGTGATTGGTTAAGCAATGAGGCGTTGCAGATTTTGATTTTGGGTTCGAAAGTATATTTGCAAGATTCTGCGCTAAATCTGGAAGCGTTGATGAAACCTCTTTAGTTTTGAGTATAACTTTGGGGGCAACTTCTGTAGTAACAGCTTGATGAACAGGAACAGAAGCAGGTACAGATACATTTGTTGGTACATTCATATTTTGAGGAGCCGTTTGAAGTTGTTGAATTGGTTCAAGAACAGTTTGTGATAAAGGAGTAATGTTCGATCCGTCTTGTTGAGAAATAAATTGTACGTGTTGCATTTGAGGCATTGATGAAGTTGGTACAATCACAGGTTGTTTCTTGTCGTCTGTGATACTAGCAGTTTCTGAAATTTGTGAATCCGTCGACATGTTCGATGCCGTGGAGATATTAGAAATCCTGCGATTTCTTTCATCGATCATTGAACTCGGCTGCAATTGTGAAATAGGTCCAGAAAGTATTACATATTGTTGATGTTGTTGCGGTATTTGCTGAGGATGAAATTGTTGCAATGGTGGTCGTTGAGCTTGCATTTGTTGCCCCTGATGCTGATGTTCCGGCTGAATATGCATCTGTGTTAAATTTTGTTGTACGGTGACTTGTTGTTGTTGTAATAGAACGTTACACTGCATAGGGTGAGTTTGATATTGTCCTTGCAAATTGACTCCGCTCATGGAAATGTGGGTTTGTACATCTTTTTGCGAAACAGCTACGTTTTGGGGCATAGCCACGTTTTGAGGCATAGCTACATTTTGGGGCATCGGTTGCATTTGTTGCGGTGATTGGTATGATATCGTGGATCCTTGAACTATTACATTGTGTTGACTAGACTGCGCAGCATTAACGTTCTGCTGCATTTGTTGTAATGTGGGTGGGATCGTTTGTCCCTGCACGGTACTTTGAGGAGCAACTGTTTGCTGTATCGGTTGCACTGTTTGAACATTCTCCACTTGTTCCGTGACGCATGGAGGATTATGTATCACCGTTTCCGCAGTAGGTATTTCAGACACTCCAACTTGCGCTTCTGAAACATTTACTTCTAAATCGTCATGTTTGGCCTGTCCTTCCTCAGTCGTACTTGTTTGCGATAATAAACTTGACTGTGTTGTTAACACGTTCGACTTATCAGTACTTTCTACGGTGCTAGATCCTTCTTCATTTGTAACGACTTTTTGTTCAACTACAGGACTAACTAAGAAACGAGAGATTTTTCGTGTTGGAACTGGTGCCGTTAACATGGCCACCTCTGCGGCTGAAGCATCAGGTTGTGCCTCTTTACTCGTCTCCTTCTCTCGTTCCGTTGCATCAGTAGCCGCAAATTCTTTAGGCTTCTCATTTGTTTGATTAACCGCTGGATCGTGCACTTGACTTTGTGTGTACGTTGTAGAAGATTGATGAGATTTGATAGTTTCATCTTTCACAGCGTCCAAAGCTGTGTCTGCAGGTGCTGCGGAAACTATAGTTTCTTGTGTTGGATCAGTAGGATCGCTCGGTAAATTTGTTGGTGTTAACGTGTCTGTATTTTGTGTAGAGGTTGACGATCTCCTGGATGCTTCGGCCGACGTATTTTCGAGACCCATTTGGCTATCAGGTGTTTGCACATTCTGTTGTTTATCAGTGGAGGTGGTGCCCGTAATATGAGAAAGAATTTGGTCAATCGGTAGCAATTTCGTTGGCGTGGATGTATTGGAAGTTTCGTCTCTCTGGAAAGATACAACGGATAATTACACAATTGTTATAATTATTTTTTATCACAAAATAATCACAATAAACGTGAACAAAACAAAATTATGGCATAAATTAAATAATTATTACAAAATACAATAGTGTAAACCAGTTAAAATTGAATAACAAAAGGAGAATACAAATAGGTATCTTTAATAATAAATGCATATTTTACGATGTTATTATATTCTAATAAAATCTATTACATTCGTATTTAAGGAATGTTGTAAATATTTATTTTATGTATATTACATTTTCCTAAATACAGTGCTATACTTTCAGTCCAAAGTATAATTCTTATAAAAGAGGAGAATTGTCCTGAAAAATTTTAAACAAAAATTAAACCTACGAAACATGCCCTAATCAGTGCTCTTAATTTATGTCTGAGAGCAATTCAACAATATGCAGGAAATGTCGTCACATGATACTGCAGTACCTTGAAAAAGTTACACAAATGTTCGAACGTGATGTATCACAAATTAAAAAGGATTCACAAACGTCCGGGATTATTCGACGATGTATGGGAAATAGGGTAGGTGTACAGCAGGGACGATAAACTCACCGAACGGTGTCTACGATGGACTTTGTACGACGATCGGTGGCTGCTTTGACGAGTTAGCGAGCCATGTCTCACCTGCTGCGTCCAAAATGATACATACCAATTATACTATAGAGGTATTTCCTTGTTCTTTTTTATGGGACCACGAGATACATATATATGTATACATATCTCATCGGACGTAATCCCAACATTATTTTTAGATCAAATGTATACGAAACGTACACAAAAGTGGTTTTTTTAATTTGGGAACAGATTTTACATAGCAAAATAGTCCTATCAATAAATGTATTATGGGTTTTGTGTACCGGGTTTTTAAATAGCAACTGATAACGCTATTATATTTGAGTATTCTTTCTTAAAATGTTTGATTATAAATTTTATAATTTATTTTCCGATAAGAAGAGAAAACAAATTTCTTTTGTAAATATTTTATATTAACTTCACAAGTATGCATCTAGAAAGTAAAAAAAGGAAAAAACGACACTGTTACCTTAGCTGTATCAAGACTGTGGTCACGATCTCTGGGTCGACGACTTGTAACCGGACTACCACCGGCTGATTGGTCTGGCGGGCCATGTGCTACCAAAGGTAAAGCTCGTGTTGGGTCTAAACGCAATTGTTTAACGATATCTTCTATCAACTCGACAAATGTTTCGCATTGAGACTGTGGCAATAAATTTTCAGCAACCTACAAAAAGTGAAAATAAAATAATAACATAGATATTGATAATAGAAATATCGATACGTACAGTTTCTAACGTTTACTTACTAAATTATTAGCAATGTCAGTGGGTACCATGTCGTCTCTGTCAAATTTGAACGTTACAGTTTTCTGTTTGCTTGTGTCTAATTGACATTCAACTGTCATCGACTGTCCCTCGCTGCTGCTTACAGACAAAACTGTCAATTTAATACCAGGCTTTTTGCGTTTTGTACCTGATCTTTTCACTCTAGACCTTTCTGATGAGGCTACATTTTCAGCATTCTCTTGAGTTACTCTATAAGAACAAAATAATCAATTAGATTTTAACTGTTCCACACTAAATTGATCACTTTTGTGTGTCGATGCGTTAAAATGTAAGATTTAATACAAAAGGAAAATTAAATTTCATAACTTTACCCTTCGTTTGGCACTGCTGCCTGCAACGTAGCGCTTGCATTAGTCAAATTAGATGCATTCCCTTGATCTTGAATGTTAGCTGGTGCATCTGCTGGCAAGGATTGTATGGAATCCATCGTATCCTGTTTGGACAGAGATGATCTGTCCGTAGTCGACGAACACTGCTCTGCATTTGAGACAAAATGTTGCTGATGCTGTGACGTCGTTGTCGATTGCACGGAAATACCAGATGATATGGGTACGGAAGTAGAAACATTCGAATTTTGCGTATATTGCATCTGAACTAAGACATTTTGCTGAGGCTGTGTCTGATGTCCACCATTCGATATTAACGTAGACGCATTTTGCACATTTGGGATCGTCGAAGTCGCTGTACTTTGTATATGAGTAGCTGATGTCGTGCTCTGAATATTTATGCTGGATGGTACGGATACTTGAACCTGTCCTGATTGTTGTTGAATGTAAGGCTGCGAAGTTGGAGGTGCCGTACTCTGGGGGATGTTCGGATGAGAATATATTTGAGTCGTAGGCTGGCTAGACGATACAATTTCTACATGACCGGAGGAATTTGAGCTAGTATATGAATGATACATTTGCTGAGATATATTTTGTTGGTACATAGGCTGCGTATTGTATCCGGAGCTTCCCGTTGCGCTTTGCTGATAGTATTGCTGATTTTGAACAGACGAGGTAACTGAATGCGGATGCACTTGTTGAACATGCTGCATTTGTGGTTGAGAGAATTGCACTTGTGAAGGTTGCGACATCTGTTGATGCATGTGCTGTGGTTGCGATAAAATTTGTATCTGTGGTTGCATTTGTTGTTGCATTTGGTGACCCATCTGTTGCGGCATATTCATCTGATTTAATTGTATATATTGTTGTTGTTGGTGCAAATGTTGCTGCTGTTGTATTTGTTGAGTCACTTGAGGAAATTGTGGTTGAGCCTGCACAGACTGAGGAGTTGAACATTGTGAAGAAGTAGCGGTTAAATTTTGTGAAACGTGCTGGGAAAATTGCTGCTGTTGATACTGTTGTTGCAACTGTTGTTGGTATTGCTGTTGTTGATACTGCACCTGCTGCTGAGGTATTTGTTGCATCTGCTGTGCTTGTTGTGGTTGCACAACGGATGTTTGCTGCTGCATTAACGGTTGTTGCTGAACCAATTGGACTTGTTGCGGTTGTAGATTGTGTTGTTGAGATTGTTGCGCAGCATTTTGCATTTGCTGTTGTTGTTGCAAAGGTATTTGGTTTTGTTGTAACTGCATTTGTACTTGACCTTGCATTTGAATGCCCATGTTAGATTGCATCTGTTGCTGTTGCTGTTGTTGTTGCAATTGTATTTGTTGTAGCAGTAATTGTTGCTGTAATAGATTCTCGTTAGTTGTATTAACATTATCCGCTTCGCGATCAAGACGTTCCTTTTCTTCTTTGGCTTTGCGTTCTTCTCTTTCCCGTAACAAAGTAGTGATTTGCGATTTTAACATCTTTGCAACTGCCTTAACATCTTCTTCGAGTATAAGGCTAGATTTAGCCATTTCCGAGGCCACCTCTTCCGCGTTATCAGTTTGTATATCGAAGTCAAATTGTATCGCTTCATTCTCTTTATGCTTGTTGGTACGTTTCTTAGGATCCAACACTCGTAGCCTGAATTCGACACGTGATAATTCAGCATCGGCTACAGCTGAATCTCTCGAAACCATTTCCAATTTTAATCCAACATCGTCCGCGAAAAATTCATGATTTAAAAGATCTTTAACCAAAGGCCGTTCTTCTTTTTTCAAACGAATACACATTTCTATAATCTCCCGTACTTCAGGATTATCCACCTTATCGTAGCTCTGTGGTTTTACGCCCTATATAATGTAAATTTTAATTAGTATATTATATCTAATAAATAAATAAACTTTAATTTAAATCAATATCAAAATTTACCGATACTACGCGTTTATATATTTGTGCTGGTCCAGTGCATTCCGAATATGGATATTCACTTGTAGCCATTTCAAGCATGCACATCCCAAACGCATAGACGTCCACGGATTCATCATAATGTTCTTCATACATCTCTGGAGCCATAAATTCAGGAGTTCCGATAACGCTTTTTGCAAAGCTTCGATTTTTAAGAGTGGCAAGACCTAAATCGCCAATTTTTACACTTCCCGTTGTACCAGTAATAAAAATATTGTCACACTTCAAATCGCGATGAATAATTGGTGGTGACCTCGAATGTAAAAAGCTAAGACCTTTTAAAATTTGTCGACACCAGGATTTTACTACTTTCGGATTAATCTTTTTAAAGCGTCTTAAGTATCTGTACGAAATTATAGACTGTATCAGTATCATAAACATAGTAGAAGAAATTGCCAATATCTTTTTAGGAATTTGTAAACTTACGTTTTTAATGTTCCTGAAGTCATAAGTTCAGTGACTAGCACAATATATTTTCTACGTGTAAGTGTAACTTCCCAATAATCATAAAATCTAACAATGTTAGGGTGCTGCAATCCTTTTAACATTTCTGCCTCTTCCCTAAACCTTAATCTTTCCGTTTTATTTAGTTTTTTCTCCTAAAAGGAATTTATAATTACGTATAAAAATATTTAAAATTTATATAAATCAATTTAATTATATCTTCCTCACCTGTAACTCGCACCAAGCAACAGCTACACCAGTTTGCGTATCTAGACCTCTATATACAGTCTTAAAGCTGCCTCTACCGATTTCTTCCTCAAATTTTAAAAATCTACCGTCCGGTGATATACCTATAGCTTTTTCCTCGTCATCGTCATCTTCGACGGTTTGCACTTTGACTTTCATCAATAAATTTCGTACTTCATCCATACCCATTGTTTTTTGTGTTAATTTTTCATCTGCCTTAAAATTTTCATCTAGCAAAGGACCAATAAACCCTTCCACTGTTTCTTCTTGCGTGACTTCCTTTTCCTTTTCCTCTTTTACCATTTCGGTCTCATTCTTTGTATTTGTATTTTTAACATCCTCCATTTCTTCTGTATCTAAAGGTGGTACTTTGCCTAATTTACTTAGAGATTCGTGAAGCGCCTGTGCAGCAACAATATCGCTGATACTGGTACCGTTATCATCTTCGTCGTATATGGTCATTTCTTTTTCGACTTCCCTTTGCGCTTCTATATCTTTAACCTCAGTGTCCACAATTTCCTCTGATACCTTAGATGTTACAAATCTGGAACTCTTCACCACTTCCTCACCCTGTCGTGCATCGTTTTTGTTATTAGTCGCATCTTTCGTAGAAATTTTAGCCGAGTCTTCGTTCTCTGTAGTATTTTTAGCTTTCAAACCCTCACTAGATGTTTTCCGTTTTGTTTTTTCATTATTTTTATTAGCTGCTGTACTCATGGACATTTCTGTTGGTGTATTTGTGTCTACATTCTTTTCCATATTTGTTTCCTTCAAATTTTTATTATTCTGTTGTTCAATCATTTTTTCTGTAACATATTTGCTCTTGGATTTTGCAGTTTTGCTTTCGCTATTGGCGAATTTTGTACTTATAGAAGAAGCGGAAAGTATCTTTTGTCTATTTTGCGTGCTTATTTCTTCTTCAATACTATTTGCCGATATTTTTCTCGTAACACCTGAAGTTTTAGAAGATTCGGAATATTCTGACGTTGATGCTTTTTCTTCACTGGAATCTAATGATATTTTTTTGTCTGGTGGATTCTGTGACGAATCAGCACCTTCCTCACTAATATTACATTCCAAACTTGTTTCATCTTCGTTCGATTTTCTTGATTTTAATCGACTAATTGGTGTTGATGGTATAGAACTGGATCCTGCATGTTCGTAACAAAATTTGTAGAACTTTTTTAAAGTAAAAACTGTATGAACTGAAAGATATAGTACCTGGTACATTGAACACATTATCCGTTGCTGTAATAGCTTCTTCTGCATCACTAAAACTGCGTTCATTTTCATGATCTAAAGACGGCGAATTGAGATTCCGAGGAGACGACTTTTCAGAAATTCGTGACGAAGGTAAAACTTTCTTTTTAGAAGAGGGTGAACTACTTGCAATACCGTTACTAGTTATGGATAATGAATCTGCATTATGATCACTCTTTTGTGTTCGCACTTGTTTTTTACAGGTCGTTGTAGAAGAACGGCTTATATTTGATGTCTAAGGAAATTAATAATGATTAATATTGTATATAATTCGCATTTTATATCGGAATACATCATGTAACTTTAAAAAATTGCCTTCTTTTGTTATTGTACCACGATTGCGCGGAAATAGCCTGTGTAAATATAAAGTATTTATATCATACCTTTCGATCTCCAGAACTGTGGCCGCTAGTGCCAGCTTGTGAAACAATAGACAATTTTCTTTGGCGTTTATGATTGTGTGTGTGATTATGAATCCTTTGAGTAGTTACAACTGGCAAAGGACCTCCTCCTTCCTGAGAGGCTAAGTGGCCCAATGCCAAACTGATCCTACTCTGGTTACTGCTACCTCCACTGGCCACCAGCTTTGGACATATGCTTGACAGGTCAGTTCCGCCTGAAGATCGTTGCCTATTTGTCTCATACCTGCAACATTATTGAATGCGCTCCATACTTTTTTGATACTATTCATTTGTACTGTTTGAAAAATTGCAATTGTCTTTTCACCAAAATTCAATAATATAATTCTTTCTTACAATATTTTCTTTCAGAAATTAGAAGAAATTTTATATTTAAATGTTATAATTACACATTTATATTTCACATCAATTCAGATACAGAGTATATGAAATGTTTCTATCTTATATGTACAAGTATGGAGTAAAGCAGAAATCATGATTAAACTAAGTTAAAGTTATACTCAATATCACAAAGCAGTACATATAGTTGTTTTATGAATATGAAAATAATACATAAAAGGATAGTATTATATTATGCACACGCACATACTTTTTGTGATCAAGTATCTCTTATTATGTAATCATGAGGAATGGTAAATCTAAATTAAGAAATTAATGTTTAGCCTCATCAGTACTAAATGTACATGCCAACTACGAAATTGTTATATCACATAATATTGAAATGATGATCGATGGTTTGAAGTACTACTGAATCTTAAAGGGAGATAATTAAAGTATGGCAAATATTTGAAAAATATGTAAAATATATACACACAAAGATCTATGATAAGGGCACAGCTTTTAAAACATAAAAATCTACATTAATAGCTCTGTTAATGAGGTATTATTTCTTCCTGAATATTTAAAAGGCAATAAATGCTAACTGAATCGATTTATGTTTGCAGTATGACAGTAGTGTAAATCATGTAATTACTAACCTTTGAATACCTATAAAATTTCATACTTCAAGTTCGGAGTAGGTAATTCTGAAAATATATTGGAATTTATACTTCCGTTTTTCTTACAAAATTTTTTCACTCTTATGTGATACAAAATTTCTTTAGTAAGTTTCATAGTACTTCAGTATTAAAACTAATTTTAATTTAATAGAAGATTAAAATAATTTCAATATTTTGTGCATGTGTAGCGTTATTACTTAAAACATCGTCATACATTGTTATATTAGGGGAATTCAAATACTCTGTTCCTTAGTTATGTCTCTAAAGAAAAAAAGAACTACATATTGTAATAGAATAATTCTTTAGGAAATAGAATCTGTAAAATAGTATGAATATTAAACAACAGTTTTCATAAAATACATTCCAACTTAATTATATGTATATATAATATTTTAGAAATTATATACATGTATATATCCAAATGAAAAGCAAAAATGAATCACAGCAAAGAAATTAAATGACAGAAGATAAAAATGACAATGTAAGAAGCATGATTTTGATACAGACATCATTATACCTGTCCTGCCTGTTGTGGCCAGATGAGAGGAATCCACGCACTGTATTGCCTATAGCTGCTCTCTTTTTGACTTCTTTCTCCCGTTCTCTGTATCCACCAGGTCCAGTGCCTACCTGATCTTGATGAGTATTTCTATTTCCCTGTAACCAATGCGTTAACAATATACTCTTTAATATAATAACAAATAATTATATATATAGGCATCAATAATTTTCCAAATGATATATTCATAAAACTAAAATCAGAGTACAAAAAAATAAAACACATATAAACTTTAAACTAATTTATTAGAAGTTTACCTTAATACTTAAAAGGTTTATATTCAAATTAGTACTTGTGCTTATTGGAACTGGACTTAAATCACACCTTACTCTTCTGTGTGATTTTTCAACAATAGGTGAATCTTCCTCTAATTCCAATTGATTTTTTATTGAAAAAGAACGGCTCTGCGTTAACAAAATATCCTCTGTATTATGTTTCTGACTGGTGCCAACCGAACTCACTGCCTTGTTTTCATTGCAGCATCTCGGCATTGCACATAACCAATTTATGAAAGAGCCCACTTTGTAAAATTTCTTGTCTCCTGTTTGTGTATGTGTGTGTGTGTACGTGTCTTCTCTTTTTAGTTCAAGTCGGATAAAGATTTAATGAGAACTTTGACTGTCATATTATTTTCGAGGGAAACAATACAGAGCATCCTTAATTAACTTTACTTCTCAAACTATAAAATACTGGATGCATTTATTAGAATGTACAAAGTATATGATTCTTATATTCATCACAGATTTCTCCCTTCTTCGTTTGGTATATATATACTCCGTGCTACTTCAAATTCTCAATAAATATTTAATACCAAAGAAGTAAAATCTTTCTGAAAACAAAAAAATATATTAATAGTTATAAGAATACTCATAATAAAATGTTATTTTATGTTTAGCTTTATAATTGTTATACTTTTTGTTTTTATGCGTACACACAAGATTCTAATTGCAGTGTACTATCTTTTGTGATAATTATTGTATTTTATTTGAAATTTTGAAATCTTTTAAAAACTCTTTAAAAAATTATATACTTTTTTCTATAGTAAATTATAAATGTTCATTGTCGACATAATTCAAGATATTAATAAACATTTACTATCATCTAAAAGTGCACTAAAAATTAATATTTTTGTTTATATAAAAATTCTATTTCAATTTTGCATACAACATACTTTTAACATTAATAAAAAATATATCCTTGTTCGATTGTTTATTACGTATTATTATTATAAATAATATTAACAATTTGTTTAATGTTTGCATCGAATGTATCTACTAAAACGAATGTATACTAAAAGATGTACTTATATATAGTACACCATATGTTAAATATACAAATAATTAGGAAATTATTTCTACAACGAATGTTTGAAAAAATTCGAAAGAATCAACTCTTCATTTTCGTGCAATAAAAACAAAATCAGTGACATAGAAGAACAATGCGATTGAAATAGAATCCTATCAATAAACCTTGAATTAATCTATTTTACAGAGGGCAGAATTGTGCATGTGTATGGGTCCTTCTTGTGGTACTCTAATTCCTGTTTTGCAAACGTTTGTATGCTGTACATACAGATTGTATAAATTTAGCAACATCAATAGCATAATGTTGATCATGTCGACTGCCAATAAATGTGAGGACAACCGATCTTAGAATTAGTGCTTTAGATGTGTAGGTATATATGCGTGTTGAAGATCGTATACGAAATATTTCGTTATTTGTCAATAAGATGGAGCCTATATCCCGTGATTTTTCAACAAAACGATTTGGGGGAAGCGTTTCAGTGCGCAAAAAAAAAGAAAACAAAGGGGGAGAAAAAAAATTGACTTCATTAATATCACAGTATGTTGTCAAGCATCATGGAACAGTCACTTGAAAAATGTTGACAGTATATAGGCGAGTAGCAGGTCTTACGTATATACCGTGTTATACGTATCTCACGGACACACCGTTGCATTGCATGCTGTACACAGGAACGACTGCGTATTACAGGGTGAAGAGGAAGTACCACACACGTATACCGCAAATCAAATAAATGCACACATTCGTGCACGCGCATATAGTCAAGACACCAAGATAATGTGACATCTATCCCAAAAATATCGCGTCAGTGCATATTTTACACATTGTCCAGTGGCAAAACGCTTCCGAACGTACGAGTAAATTCGAATCAGTTCATCTTCTAAAAACGTCAAGGACTTATCCCAGATTTTTGACTGATAAAATAGATCGGGAAGACCGCAAGTACTTGTCATGCGGAGATGCGTGAACAACAATACCTACTTAGTGCCGCGGTTTCGGACAGAAATGTTAAGATATTTCTTCGGTTATTAATAGTTTCATTACCTCCGATATAGACCCGATCATATTAGCTTTGTGGCGCACTGACAAACAGCACTCGTAATTCCTTAGTCAGCCGGTACTCACATTTGTGTTGCAGAAAATCGCCCGACTACACCCAAATAACCACCATTTTTTTTCACTGAATAACGCGCACTCTCGCGGTGCTATGCGTTAACAATGATCAAGTTATAAATTTATGCCGCGTGCACACGAACCGTGGGCACGTTATCCGTGTGTCAGTTGTGCACTGCTGACCGCAGTCCGTTGAAAACTGTTTCGAAGGTTTTACTTCTCTCTCTCTCTCTCTCTCTCTCTCTCTCTCTCTCTCTCTCTCTTTCTCTCTCTTTAATCTATACCAATTCGATATTTTATTAATTCAATTATATTGCTTCTATATATGTTACACAGCTTCTCTGATAAACAAATGTCAGACGTTTTACTGTCAACTCTTTCTAGGAATTATATACTGTTCAATTACATTAAATGATGAAATGCAACTGTTATATTCGCACACTTCAAATCTTGTAGATAACAGAAGTGTTTCATTTTTGTTCACATGGAATGTAAAAGAAAGAAAATGCTTGAAAGATAGGTATAGTTTACGCACTGATAATTGTAGCTAATTAGATTACAAGAATAATTGTCCGATTCATATATATGCAATAGAGAATAGCAACATGTTCACCACTTTTCTAAATATTCAAGATAGATCGTTCACAGACGACGAAATTATTCAGATTCAGAGTATTGCAATTTTGATGGCATAAAAACACGGCAGAAGTGTTAAAAACATTTCCAGTAACATCGAACTTTATTTTTTCACCCGCATACCTTTCGCTGCAAGACTATATGTGTACATGTATTGTACGAAACCGAAACTAACCGATCGTATAGACAGGAACCCGTCGATGCGTTCTCCTCGTGCCACCATTTGGCGGCGCTCCCATCGTCTACAATTCGTGTGACCGTTACACTTTCAATTCTATATTCTTTGTAAAACATATTGCACTTACCTGGATAGTCTGTAGTAGTCTGCGGACATGGTTATCTGTGGATTGGAGCATTATGTAGATACGTTTATAAGAACAATTTAAACTTAATAACGCATTTTGTGTTTGTGTGAGGATATCACAGAAAAATGACTCGCACTGTGTCAACGAATTTTTAGGAATTAATGAAACTGAAAAAGCGGAAGAGTCTGTGCGCGCAGTGCGTGAATATGCCCGCCAAGGTCTCAAAGAAGGTCGTGGGCATGATCGTACGAAGCCGAAAATTCATTATTAAGGATGGGGTCATTACGGTACTGAAACATTCAGTTTAATATCTATTAGATTTTTAAGTTACATATTGATACCTTCTATATATGTTTTCTCTGATTTCGCATCGTAAGTAAGTATCTATGACTTTTCCGTTCGACGCATGACAAACTACTACGACCTGTATTCTATGTTTATTTGCCTGTTGAGTAGTGCATAATAGCTGATAACAATCAGAAATATTCTCCCATAGTAAATGATACTCTGAATCTAATCAAACTTATTTCCGAAACCGCTCGTCACTGCGAAACTTGTGCGAGTTTTACCGTGATTACATTACAATTATAGCACTGACACGATTGAACCTTTGTCCACATTCGTCTACAGAATTATTATAAAACATCGGTAACACAGTTTCTGTGGACAATCTTGAATCTTTTTAAATACTAATGACCAATTTCTTATGCCTTTGTTTGAATTCTGTATGAAATCCAACTTAACCGAGCACACAAAATGTCAATTGTAATCAAACAGTGTGTATTAAGCGATTTGAATTTCTGTTCATTATTAATACTTTATAAACAACGAGATATTTAGAACCTGCAGCCAGCTTCTTTGTTCCACTTTAACTTCTTATACATTTTTTACGGATGAAACAGAATTTCAAATATTTTGGGCGTTTGATAAAGTACTTTATATTCTATTTAAAAGATATATTCGGAAAGTTATTTTATACGCATGAGATAAATAGAATTGAAATTATATCAATTTTGTTAGCGCCTTTGTATTACGACTATTTGAATTAGTCAAAATACAAGCTCGATAATTATCTGTAATAAAACAAAGAATAATAATTTGTGTCTTATATTGCGGGAAATTAAAATGTATTTACATAAGGAATGATAATCATGTTTTTTTTTTTGTTTAATCATGCACATTTTTTTTCCAATGAAGAACTTATTTAAAAATGTATTTCAACGTTAATAAATATTTAATCCATGGAAAAATGAACAATGAAATGTTTAATTTCCAAACAATGGGATGAGTAAAAATACCTGTAGAAACAATATGGTAACCTATACATTTTTTATGACTAACATTAATGAAGTTAAAAATTATCTTAAGAATTTTAGTCATAGATTTAAGAAACATTGTTATTATTGTATGATACATGTTATCATAATAGGATGAAGTATTTATTCAAATCTTAAAATATTTGTAACTGTTGAAAACACGAAATCTAACATGATCATTATAATTATGGGTTATGGAATTGCACGTTTCGATATTTGCGATAATAAATATAACTTATTCCTAGTCGGCGGATATACTCCTTTTTTCTTTTATTAAAATGAGATTAAACTGTTGGTCCTTTTTTTTTCTTTTTTTAGCGTAATATATATGTAGAGATTCTTCGAATAATGTACTTGCACATATTGATCAGCTGCCAACAACATGCAGTTAGCGGAAAGTAACCTTTTCGACCGCGAATCGAAGAATGAGAGAAAGAATTGTGTAAAATCTCTTAAAGGGTGGATAAATATTTTATTTAATTATAGTATCATAAACGCACGGTAAATAAAATATTATCTTATTACCAGGTCTTTAGGTTAGATTTAATCTGAAGTTAGATGAAAGAACTATAGTTTGTGTCATAAAAAGTGGGGGGGTTGATGATGGTAAAAGTTGCAGTGCAGTGATTCAGGTTTTCGTTCAAAATTTCTGATAGTCGCATTGAAAAAGGCGACAGTGGACGGTGGAAAAGTTGGATAAGCATCGAAGGAACATACGATCTTGAAAATTTTAACAAATTAGTGCTGACAATAAGTTATGACAACGAAAAACATTAAATACGGGACAAATTACTCCACCCGATGTATCAGTTTTGTATTACCGATCGTACCATTTTTCAGTATTACACTTTAATCTGTAAATTTCACGGAAAATTTAAATGCAGGCGATCGTTTTGAGTGACTGGATTTTCTCGATGTTAAAAGTGCCGCATGACATTATACGGAACGATATTATTTTTGGAAGTAAAAATTTCTGATCATCCTGGTCGTTGCGGTCAGATTACGAATTCAATAATGTATACGACGAGGAAATCGCAACGATTTGTAAAAAAGGAGAACAATTTGAAGGAAAATATTCAAATGGCACTACATAAAGAGAAACAAGTACTCGGGATTTTTTAAACTTTAACTCGTTAACAATGTAGTGCCCTTTAAACAAGGGGCCTCTAAATGTTGCAGACTGTAGTACGTGATAAGAATTTTGGAATGTTTCAAAAACCGGCTATGCACATATGATAAAAGAGTATATTTTTAAGATGACTGTATATGGATATTTTGTTCTTGGATAGTAGTAATGGCTTTGGCACAATATTTTATGTACTTAAGAGATCTTTTGTCTTTATGTTGCTGAGAAATGTAAAAATAGGAACAAAGAACATTTGAGAGTCTGTCGTCTTGTTTGACGGACAAACTATAGAACTTGAATAAAAGAAAAAGTAATAACGATAAAGAAAATTCATAACAAAGAATGAAGTTATGAGATAAAAACAATATCATTTGACCCTGTTCAATTTATCTCGTGAATTAGTTACTTTTATGATATCATTACATTTTTTGTTAATGGCATAAATTATATGAGATAAGCATTAATGTTGTGAAATTAAAAAAGAAGCTTGTTGCAACTAATCATTCAATTATTTTATATCTATGGTACTAAGAATGATATAAACCTATATATACCATAAAAGTATGTAAAGATTATATCTTAGATAAAAGTGATTATATGTGATATAATAAGAAATATATATACGCATAAAAACTTAAAGACTAAAAATATTCAAAGGATATTCCTAAGATGATGCAAGAGAAATAAAGCTTTGAATTAGAGATATAGCACAAATATAATTAAAGGGAAAAAAGGATATAGTAATAATAAATAATCATTAACGAAGATTAGATTGAATGATTGAAAATGAAAGATTAACAAGATGCTAAGTCAAGGTTATTCATTACAGTATTATATGGATCTGAACAACTGATAAATGAAAAAATTGATAGGATCATAAGTAATGGAAAGAAATATATATAATAGCGTTTCTTAGGGGTCATGCCCCCTGGGGCAAAAGGCGGAGCAGAGGGCCTGGGCCCCTCTTGTTCTAATATTCACAACAACCAAGAACATATTATTGCTAAACTCACACCTCCCCTTACATTTCCTCAGCAATGCTACAGACATCTTAAGGTCAGCTGTCACAATTTGCAAAGTGCTTATAGTAATTGATAAAATCCAATGAGTCTTCTGATATCCTAATGAATTTAAGTTATTATTGTTTCATTTATTGGGTATAACAAATAGATATCATGGCTGCTTATGAACTGTATATTACTGAACAGTGTGAACAGGATACATTTATATAATTTGTGTTATATTTTTGTTTTTGCAGAGTTCCGGTATCGGAGAGGCGAGTGTGTACCATGCTCTGGTTGTAATATTTTTGGAATTTTTTGCATGGGGTTTATTAACCATGCCTGTTATTTCTGTTTTAAATATCACATTTCCAAATCATACGTTCCTGATGAATGGCTTGATAATGGGCATTAAAGGAATCCTGTCGTTTCTTTCTGCGCCATTGATTGGTGCACTCTCGGATGTGTGGGGTCGAAAGTTCTTTCTGCTCATCACAGTAGCCTTCACATGTGCACCGATTCCCCTAATGAGCATTAACACATGGTGGTTCTTTGCTATGATCTCCATCAGTGGTGTCTTTGCTTGTACATTTTCAGTAGTGTTTGCATATGTTGCTGATGTTACTGAAGAACATCAAAGATCACCAGCATATGGTATGGTAAGTGTCTTACTGTCAATTTTGTAACAAAAATTTTGTAATCAGTATACTTTATTGGAAAATTTTATAGATGTATAATTTTGTCATATTTTATATAGCAGTTCAAATTTATATTAACAGGTATCAGCAACTTTTGCTGCAAGTATGGTAATAAGTCCAGCATTAGGAGATTATATTATGAAAACGTATGGGGAAAACCTAGTCGTTGCATTGGCAACTGCTATTGCAGTGTTGGATGTGTTTTTTATATTAGTGGCTGTACCTGAAAGTTTGCCCGAAAAAGCTCGACCACCAGCACCTATATCTTGGGAGCAGGCGGATCCCTTTGCTTATCTTGGAAAGGTAATTTATTCATTATATATAAGTAACACGTACTTGGAATCAATCCAAATTAGTGAGTTTGGGTTGAAATATAGATTCTTCTGACAGATAGGAGTTATTGCTTTCTATTTTAAGTAAAACACACAAACTAATGGTCTATAGAAGATAATCTATTTTTATGTGGCATAATAATAATACTACGCAATTAAAATTAAATTATTCATGTCATTTGATGGTATATTTTAGGTTGGCAAAGATCACACTATCTTAATGTTATGTATTACTGTGTTCCTGAGCTATCTTCCTGAAGCAGGACAGTATAGTTGTATATTTGTCTATTTGACTAAAGTTATGGGATTTACTGCTCTGATGGTAGCAATTTTTATTGCTGTGGTGGGGGTATTAAGTGTTGGAGCTCAAAGTCTTTTGGGTCCTTTAATAAGGACACTTGGCAGTAAACATACTATAATGTTAGGTCTTCTGTTTGAGATGCTACAACTTATGTGGTTTGGCTTCGGTTCACAAACATGGTAATATTTTCTTATTTCATTGCAAGATTTAAACTATTTAAGTAAAATCTAAAAACAATATTACGTGTATATTGTATTACCATTCACTTTTAGTAAAGAAACAATTCTTTGCATTATATTCATATTTGTGTATTTTTAAGGATGATGTGGGCAGCTGGAGTACTCGCTGCTGTGTCAAGTATTACATATCCTGCAATTTCTGCGTTTATATCCATGCATTCTGATGCCGATAAGCAAGGTTTGGTACAAGGCATGGTAACTGGAATGCGTGGACTATGTAATGGTCTTGGACCAGCAATGTTTGGAGTAATCTTCTATCTCTTTCGCGTCGATCTCAACGACAATTCTCCTTCTCCTCTCGCAAGACCATCTCCATTAGATGAAAATAACAAAACAGGAACTGCCACGCAACATCTTGATGTTATGCCACAGATAGTAACTCAGGTAGATTCGATTGTAAAGTAAATAATTTTAAAGATTTTTTTTCTACGTGTATACAATTATCAACAATATTGGTGAACATTATTTTTGTAGCTTGTACCAGGACCACCATTTGTGTTTGGTGCATTACTTGTGATATGTGCATTACTAGTAGCTGCATTTATACCTGATTCAAACACAATGCCAACAGGTCCATTACATCATCCATCCACCTCCCGGAGGCCCTCCGGTAAATACGCATATCAGAAATGTACGTTAAAGGTTGTCAGTTATGTTAAAATTCAGATGTATCTTTGGTGGTGGGTTTTATTTTAAATCAGTTTTTGGATGATAATAGCACTTAAGTAATAGTACACTAAGATATATAGGACCTTTCATATAAACCGTGTATACACAAAAGAGTATGTATTGCATGGTAGCTTCCGAATAAGTGATCGTGAGAGGTTCAAATTTTATTCACTGTTCAATTTTATTTTTTTAAATTGACATGACTAATTTGTTTTTAACTTTAATGAATAAAAAATACGATCATTTATCAGGTAATTACTGCGAATATCAATGCGAGTTAAATACATCTATATTTTATATAACATATATGTAATTCTTTAAAAATTTACTGTACATATCATACACGCGTACGTACATAAATTCATATATACATCGTTATATTAAGCGATTTATTACGATTTTAGGTTTATCCTTGGATGTACATTATGAAGGAGACAAATTGGGAAGCGGGAAAGGCAAAATAGGACCGCTGTCACCTCTAGTCGACAATTGCAATTCTGCTGCTCTATAGCTACTGTGAAAAAACCAAGACAAGCCGAAAGAAAGAGGAAGGATATTAATCCTTGCCCAGTGACGAAACTCTGTATTTGGAGGAGTAGTTACTACCAAGTGCACCTACTTCACAAGGACTTTAAGAGAGCTGTCTCTCTTTATACTGTATTATATTACATCTTTAAGTCAATAACTCTCTGAGGTTGATCATAGAACTATTGCGAACCACTTACTCTTTAGACTGCTAAAAATTTTTATAAGAAGTGCTTGTTTTAATGGTATTTAGATCGTGCTAAAACATTAAATTCGATTTGCTTAGGTTTTTCGTTATATAAGATGTTAAAATTTTTTTTCTCAAGACAAGCAAAAGAAAAAGAAATTGTAATATCAATTTGTACCAAGTCAAACGCTGTGGACATTTTGATAGATTTATCAGTCACTCCTGATTTGTATAGCTTGTCGATGCATAAAACACGGTGGTAAAACAAATGAAAATTGTAACCAGTATTTTTACTAGACTTGTAACAGAAGAAATTGTGTAATTTTTTATGTAG
Source organism: Xylocopa sonorina (assembly GCF_050948175.1). Lineage (NCBI taxonomy): Eukaryota > Metazoa > Arthropoda > Insecta > Hymenoptera > Apidae > Xylocopa > Xylocopa sonorina. The sequence continues at coordinate 8,696,710 of NC_135202.1, read as the reverse complement.
AATTCTTTTTTTTTGTATGTTATTGGACGCTTATTAGAATTACAAAAGAAACAATTTTTTTTTCCAACTTTAGGCATGAGCACCTATTAGTTTGATCACACGTATCTCGAAACTTCGTGTTAAGATATTTTCTATGATATTTTTATGATTCGTCTTTGGCAAACATGATTTTATTTATTTACGAATGTATTTTATTTCATTTTTTTCATGCATTCCTTTGTTTTAAGCAGACCTTTTTCAATTAGCACGGAAAAAAGCAGAGTGCAATAGTCGCGGAAAGAGTGAAGAAATGATATTGTAAATGAACTTTACATAGCTAAAATAGAAAATAAGTTTCCAGTTGCATATGATACGTAATAAGAATTAGCCGATGTTTGTAAAGTACGTTAACTATTTTTTTTGCATAAAATATTTATTTTAATAATTAGACATCAACAGAATGAATTTCGATGGCCTTAACCAGAAAGAAAGAATATATAATTTATATGAAATTAAACTTTACCCTTCAAAGGTAATAGTAAATTCTGATCGAGAATGTTATGGACATTATTAACTGAATGCCTAACAGATGTTTCTCAAACGTTAACACGTGCATGTTATAAATTGGAGTCATCGATGTTAAGAAAATACAATAGTGTAGTGTATTTGTGCATTTTACTTGTACTTTATGAGAGAATTAGTGTTTACAGAACTATAATGGGCTAATCCGACAGCCTAAATAACTTTGAACTTGAAATCTGCTAATTTTGTTTAGAATGAACTTTGATTTTACTTTTAGAATCTATGCACACCGCTACAATCGATTTTAAAAATGTAAGATTTCTTCGCGACGCTCGAAACAAATGCAGCTTCGTTATTTACAATTTTTTTCAGCATGTACGGAATTATCACCGTCATTTGTTACGAAGTTATTTAAAATGATAAAGGAGGATGTTCAAATCCCATTGAAAACCAAAGAACAACTAAATAGTAACAGAAATTCCATTCAGGAATTGTAAAATTAGGAAAACAGAAAATTATGGTGCATTGCGTGAAGCAAGAAATAAAATTTTGTATGATCTCACTTCTCTCCAAGAATCCTATTTTCTAAATTAGGAACGATGTAAATAAATTGCAATATATGATTTCTTTTGTAAAAATTGAAAAGAGGCTAACCAATTTATACAAAATTTTTCACCTTTTACCAATACTGATCCATTGTTTGGGATCACCCTGATGTTGAAAAGTTCTGATATGCATATCGAAATTTAATATTCTTTTTTATACCATCGTTAAGGTAAACCTTGGAATAAAATTTCACACTCGTACATTACAGGTTCACAATATAAAAATACATGTAATATTATTTTGTCGATTTAAAAAACACGTACAGATTATGAAATTGTGTAATAAAACATTTGTTATCGATTTCTTGGAGAATATACAACATACAATAATTTTACATTTCTGTGCGTAATTTGAAAATTATTCATTAAAGTTGCTGTCATGTACTGGTGTACATCGATACTGTTGTAATATAACATTACAAGAAAAGAAACGAAAGAATTACAGATTATTAAAAAATAAAGTCCAGTTGAAGACTTAACACCTCAATAAATTAAGTAATTGTACATATACAATGTATGACGAATGCATTAATAAAAATAATTATTTTTAAAATATAAGAAAGAATATTCTAAGAATACATATGTAAATATTTATATCTATATAAGGAAGGTACATATCTCGACTAGTATTCGCAATTGAAATTATAGCTCAATTATAGCTCAATTATAGCATATACAATACTATTTTTATTCAGAACAAGAAATTTATTTCTTAAACAGTTTGTGAAATAGTTGTTAAAGTTGAACCATTTTGTTGCCAAGATTCAATTGCTTTGTTAACAATTACCTCTGAAGTTTCTTCTGTTATCTGCAATAAAAATATTTGATTAGATATAATTATTGTTAGACTGTATAATTAAGTATATTTATATATATAGATATTTTCATACATTGGCAGTAGTATCTAAAATACTATCTATATCATTACATCTTAGTAAAAGTCTTCTTAGAGTTATTAGGGTAATTACAGCGACAAAGATTAAAATTCTGTATGCACCTACAGCAATTTTATCCCATATTCTGTAACAAATAGATAAATCTAAGTTTTCAACCATGCGTCTCTTACTTTTTATTTTAAGTACATCAAATGTATGTACTTTGCTATAGAGCCATTAGATATTGTTCCTGCAAAACATGAACAAAACCATATATCATATGGAATATTGTGAAGTGCTTCAATTTTAATAAGATGCTTGTACAGTTCTGGATCTTCTCTTTCTAACAAAGTACAAGCACATTCTTGTAATCTACTGACTTCTTTATGAAATCTTTGTACTTGGTCTAAGAGCCCACATAATATCCAGTATGTGTCTACAAGTTTTTCTTCATAAGAGTCAATGTCAACAATATGCCATAATGTTTCAGCAATTCTACTCATAGCACTAAAAGTAAATCATAATTACCAAAAAATATAACATTTAAACAAATTATCGATTAATATAATTAATACATTTAATGAAACTTCAGAGTAAAGAGACCTATGTAAGGGTATTTCTAATTGACTTTTCATATCAAGTTTTGCTCTTCTATTACGCAATAACCACATAGTGAGAAACATTAAGTAAGGTTTTGTATAATCATCCATAAGCTTGGTAACTTTTAAGGCTTTTTGTAAATCATGGAATTCGGCTTTTCTTTGATGTATTATAAATTCATGACTATCTATGTAAACTGGTATTACATCCAACAATATTTTCCACAGAAAATTTCTATGCACAGTAGGAACAGTAAAACGTAAGCAGAACTGTTTTAGTTTTGCTTTATCGAGTGGGCGCTCCTTAAGTAATATTTCCAAAGATCTCTTTTCTTCAACGCTACGAAATCCTACCTATGTTTTAATTATAAAAATAATTAGTGGTTCGTGATAAATCTTAGTGATTTGTAATGCATTGTGTTGTTTATAACCTATAAGTTTTAAAAATATTTTAAACATAAGTAATTGAAGTAAGATTGCATACCTTTTCATAATAAGATGAACGAAAATTTCGTTCGTCGGTCATTTTTTAATAAACAATGTTTTAAAATTTATATATAATTAGTTAATATTTTGAAAATTCTCAAACGTGCGTGCCAGAGATAGAAATTAAATATTAGGTAAGGTTATCATTCCGCACAATCAATACTCTAGTTCAGCGTGTAATATGATGATATAATGTATATTAAATAGAAACCATAATATTATTTTTATAAGAATAGAATAAAGATAACGATTAGGATAATAGAATAAAGATAATTATATTGCTTTGAATCGGTACACGTACCAAATTGGTATTTGTATTTCGTTCCTAATTTAATTATCCAATCACGGCGCTCTATTTCTACTGAGGCATACGCACAAAAGTAAAAGACCAGTTTGGAAATGTCCCGTTTGTTGAATGTCATTGGTGATAACAAACCTGAAGATATAATCGTACATTTTTGTTAAATGTACATTGTTAATAACAAATGGTATATTTATATCTTACTCATTATCCTTCACTTATTAAGCAATGATCATTGATGAAAAACAGCCGTAATTCAAGTAACGTATCAGTTTATTATTTCATTATTTACATATTACAAAATTTATCTCACTACGTGATAAGTAAAATAATGATTTATTTTATTTCGTAAATAGAGCACATATATGGTAAAAAGGTCATTAGTATTATTGTTCTGCTATAACGTGTTCTGGAATGACTTTTGCTACTTTCCTATACTCTTTACGCAATGTTTTGGGACATTGCATTTGCGTCCAACTGATGGGTATCATAGCCACTCCTATAACATAAGCATTGTCAATAACAAAAAGTAATTTTGTCCTTTATTACTTACCTTCTTCACTATGCGCAATCACTACACCTAATTCATTTTCTGCTGTACTTAATTGATAAGTATGTGCTTCTGTCATTGGCATCTATTCGATGCATAGGAAAAAATTGAACTATTTAAGAATAACGTTTGTCAATGAATAACAAATAAATTTGTACATAAAATGTAACCGATGTAAAAGGATACAACTTTAGCGAGTATGATGTCGCCGGGTCTGAAACATTTGTACATTTGAATATTATCTTTGTCTATTACGCGCACGTCTTCTTTTCTTAAAATTCCTCTGTAAGGTCTTGTCAATACAGTATCCCCTATACATTTTATACTACATTTGCAGAACCTCTGATTGACGATGGTAACCATAGCTGTTACAATGTCACCAGGTGCGGGGACAATACTTTGCTCTGTTATTCCATGGACTTCTATAGTACGTGTCTGAAATTTGTAACGTTTATTATTAAATTTAATCTATTAAGGAAGTAGAATTATTGATATCAATTCTAAGAGAAAATGTTTTCATACATTTTCTGTTTGTACTAGCTTCACTAGACCTGCTAATTTGGAGTATATATAACCCTGTAGCTCGTAAGTTCCTGGTCCAGCTATATTTACTTTGTCAGAGACACATAACCTCTGTCCTACAGAGAAAATATTTTTGATGTTTAGTACATTTTTATCTTTTAATTTGCGACTGTTTCACTAATGTTGATAAATACCTGGGACGCATACAATAAGATCTTTATGTTTTTCCATACTGTTATACGATTAAGTAAACTTTACGAAGTTTTATTTATCATTAAAACAATAAGCATTGCTTGTGAAATTCGTTCAGGTATAACAAGTTGTAATAAATTAGATACATGGAGAAAACTGTAAAAGAGAAAATATAAATTTGTCTAAAATGTAGAGAAAAAAATACTAATTTTTAAAACCAGTAGAGGATAATATAAATCGAGAAACCATGTTGAGTCCACTGCTACAACATAAATTGGTACCACTGCTATTGAGAGTACTACTAAATCACATCGAGGTGAATTTCTTCATTCATCATTATTCTATGGTGATAACATATATGTAATTATGTCGTTTGTCGACATAACAATCTAATATTGTCTTTCTGTACTAAATGGACATATTTATTTCTATATATGCATATAATTAAAGTGCGGTGAAAAATGTCAATCGAGATTGAATCTGCAGAGTAATTATCTTACGTATACTAGGAGTAGAAATAATAGAATATTTTTTGATGTGCTCTTAGTACTATTCTCATGTTATTGTATGATTTCAGTGTAATTCGTTTGATACAACAGTATCTCAAAGAATCAAATCTAGTTAAAACGTTACAGACATTACAGGTATAAATTATAATTACATATCTTCTTTTATCTTATGTTTATTTTATGAAAAGAATAAAAGCAAGTTTGTTTAATACTTAATAGGAAGAGACAGGTGTGTCGTTGAATACAGTGGACAGTGTGGACGGGTTTGTAGCAGATATAAATAATGGTCATTGGGATACTGTATTAAAAGCAATACAATCATTAAAATTACCCGATAAAAAACTAATCGATTTATATGAACAGGTCTACCATCATGTTAAGAACGTTTGATACAATAAACTGTATGATAAAATTTAATATTTTATTAATGATCCATAGGTTGTTTTGGAATTAATTGAACTAAGGGAATTAGGAGCAGCTCGATCATTATTGAGACAAACAGATCCTATGATTATGATGAAACAACAAGAACCTGAAAGATATATACATTTAGGTACATTAGATGAGCAATCTCATATTTAGCAAAAAGGGCATTTTTGTCATATGGAAATAATTTCTTTGTTCTACTTCTCTCACATAGAAAATTTACTTGCTCGTTCATACTTTGATCCACGAGAAGCATATCCTGATGGAAGCACAAAAGAAAAACGGAGAGCATACATAGCTACGGCTTTGGCTGGCGAAGTATCAGTAGTACCATCAAGTAGGCTACTCGCACTGTTAGGGCAGGCATTAAAATGGCAACAGCATCAGGGATTACTTCCACCTGGCACGACGATAGATTTGTTTAGAGGAAAAGCAGCAGTGCGAGATCAAGAGGATGAAAAGTATCCCACACAACTTTCAAAACAGATTAAGTTTGGTCAGAAGTCTCATGTAGAATGCGCACGCTTTTCACCAGACGGTCAATATCTAGTTACTGGTTCTGTTGATGGATTTATTGAAGTATGGAATTTCACAACTGGTAAGATTAGAAAAGATTTGAAATATCAAGCTCAAGACAATTTTATGATGATGGAGCAAGCAGTATTATCAATGGCATTTAGTCGTGATAGTGAAATGTTAGCTGGTGGAGGACAGGATGGAAAAATAAAAGTATGGAGAGTTCAAAGTGGACAATGCTTAAGAAGATTTGAAAAAGCCCATTCAAAAGGTGTTACATGCTTGCAGTTTAGCAGGGATAATAGTCAAATTTTATCTGCATCATTCGATACTACTATACGGTATATAAATGTAATAATTATGGCAACAATTTTTAATATTATTTAGTTACATTTGTTCTACTTGTAATATAGGATACATGGACTTAAATCTGGTAAAACCTTGAAAGAGTTTCGGGGGCATGCTTCTTTTGTGAATGAAGTAGTTTTTGCACCAGATGGACACAATGTAATAAGGTATAATTTCTATTTTATACTCGCTCGATATTGTTGGTTATTTATTATTGTTTTATATCATATCATACTTAATTATATTGATTATTTATATATTAGTGCATCATCGGATGGTACTGTCAAAATTTGGAGTTTGAAAACAACAGAATGTATAGGCACGTATAAGTCTCTAGGTGCTGCAGATTTAACTGTAAATAGCATACATCTCCTTCCACGAAATCCAGAACATTTTGTTGTCTGTAATCGGTCAAACACTGTAGTAATTATGAACATGCAAGGACAAATAGTAAGATCGTTCTCTAGTGGTAAACGAGAAGGAGGTGACTTTGTTTGCACTGCTGTAAGTCCACGTGGTGAATTTATTTATTGTGTTGGTGAAGATCTTGTGCTTTATTGTTTCTCTACGTCATCAGGAAAACTTGAAAGAACTCTTAATGTAGGTATTTTCGTCTTCATAATTAACTTCTGTGTGTATTTTATATCGTATAACGTTATCTTTCTACTTCAGATACACGAGAAAGATGTTATAGGTTTAACGCATCACCCGCATCAAAATCTATTGTGCTCTTATAGCGAAGATGGTCTTTTAAAGTTATGGAAACCATAAGAAAGTTACAAAATATGTACAAATTCATATCTTCCTAACTCTAACCAACGTTTTATTTTATTATACAATTCTGTGCGTCTCTCATTCCTCATTTTACGAAGCATGGTAAAATTCACTTTTCTAAAACAACTTTGTTGTATACACTTTATACTATGATGTAACAAAAGTATATTACATTCAACAGATGTTCTTTTATTATTTTCAATATAAGTATTAAGCTTCACGTCAGTAGCCATCTCCCAGTTTATGAAAAAAATACAAAAATCTTAGAACGAAACCGTGTGCTTAATAGTTCAAACGGCGCGGATTGGCTATGCGCGCATGCGCACATAGAAAGCTGCGCGCGACGCTGCAGGGGAAAGAGGGGGCACTGTCGCTTACGCAGTGCCGATCTTGGCGTGTTAGGGGAAGGTTGTTTTTTTTTTATTCCCGCGTTTGTTGTGTTTAAATCTCCACTAATTGCAGCTACGAGCTGCCACTGTATGCAAGTAAGGTTTATCTGAATCGAGAATAAATATCACAATAATACAATAGAAAATGGTAAACGTAAACCGTTATTTGGAAAGTGAGCAATGTAAAAATATTAATTCTAAATTTTGCGTATAGAAGAGTTTTTAACAAAATAGTAGATTGTATGGTAATAGAAATAAAATAGAATAATAGAAAAGAATAAAAATTGGTGGTTGGTACTGCAGTCGAGTATTATAGCCGATAAAAACTTTATAGATATTATATTTTGCTCGTCACATAGAAGAGTTCGTGGATGTATGTGTACGTTGCGGTAATTGGGCTCGAGCAAATAAGCAATTACTATATTTTAGCTTGGCAAATATTATAATAACGGCCTAGAGGGGTTAACCGGGTTATCTGGAATATGATCATCAGTTCAGGCGTTTTAGAGAGCGCCAAAACCGGCACCAGTCTGCTGCTCACTTTTCTTTCCTTTTTAAATACTTATAGCTGCTTACTTCAGCCAGTATCGTTAATATGACCATAAAATTACATAAAACTCTTATTATCTGCTTTCTATCATTTATTTCACTTATATATGTTTTTTAACTTTGTTTTTATTCGTTCCATTCGTTGTCAAATAATTTAATGTTGTTGTACATGGATACATTATTTGGTTCAAGTAAATTCATAGCTTGAAGTAAAATGGGAATGAGATTAATGCGATTTTAATGCCATTCCATGGTTTTCCGCTTTCTTTTGGTTTCCTGTCGGCATTTTCTTTTATATACGTTAGACGCTCAATTAGCGGTTCGTTTGCTGATTGTTCTCCTTTGTAGTTAGACCACGTGTCATCGTACGTTTCCAATATGCGTGGTTCTTTGATCTTTGTTCTATTCTTTTACTCTTTTCAGTTTTTCCTCAAATTTTGTTTAGACACGGCCACTCATCAAGATCTTCTCTTTCCTCTCAATTCCTGCAGTTCACATGTTCTGTTATACATAGTTCATACGTATCTAAAGAAATCATAAAATATGATAAGTGGGTTCCAACGGATAGCCTTGAAACCTACGGAAGAAGGAACTTCGAACGGTTGCTCCTTCATTGAAACTAAAAGGACATTCGCTCGAATAATTCTACTTCCTATGTCACGAAATCGTACGAGTTCTTTCAAGCCTTATTATGTACAAAAGTAAAAAGAAGTACTTTATTCACGTGTAACTCAATGGATTTGTTGGTTTACAACAAAGTATTCGTTGTAGAAATAACGTCTTCGTCTGAACACACTGAGAAGATTTCTAATTTCGCAATTCTAATTTGTTAATAATTGGATATTGTTTATTCTTAGGGTGCAAAAGATATCCGTCGCTAGCCAACTGGCCCCCAGGTGTGTACACGGGGAGCGTGGCAGACGCGTGCTTCTCCCCTCCTTGTAACTTCTGCTTGTAACCGCGCGAACGCAGATGGTTTTTTTACTTATTTTTTCGTTCTTCCTATTTAACAGGGAAAATAATGATTGTGTATATAATAATAATCACCATTATTTATGTTTTACAATTAAAAATATAGATTACGAATTAGTGAAGAGTTTTACGCGTGAATGCAATAATATTTCAAAGTGTGCTGGAATCTTTTTATTAAACTAGCTTTGTAATTGTCACGAATAGACAAAGAATCGTCCGCATAGAAATATTATGAACAATTTTACCGAGGAATACTCAAAAATCATTGAATCTGTTAGAAATTGACACGCAAACTCTTAATGGTTTTATAAATATTGCTATTGAGCACAATTTAAGCAATTAAGGGTAGAGGAATGTAGAAAGTCTTGTAGGATTTGCATTTCGGAAAGGTGGTAATTATTTGCAACGGAATAATGCAATTATCAGATCGACCCTCGCACCCTCACATAATTACTCGCGACTTCAGGATTTAAGTGGATAATCATTGGGAATTGGGGAACTGTTCGTTGAACGTTGAAATTTGGCAAGCGTCAGAATGTGGGGCGCCAGGTCGTCAATGCCTACCATGTAATTTCTCTTGTATGCGTGTATGCATCTTACGCGTTCGTGGTGGATTTTAACGGATTTTGAATTACTTTCCGCGTGTTTTGTGAGAACATCCTTACAAACAAACGCTCGAACTTACTTTCTATGCAAATCCCATTTAGTTTGTTAATTTATATTTAAATACTTGTTGAAGTAAATCAACTGTTATCTAGTGGAACCAAAAATAATAGGAACAGTGGTTTCAGGTATAGATTAACGAGTGAAAATTCACAGTTCTCATTTAACGGCATCAACGAAACAGTAGGAGAAAAATGAAATTTTGCTTTTAATCGGAGAGCCACTCGATCACACAGGAGGGTGCCATATTGTTACGTTGTAGCTGCTCTCACTTCTTCTTTGCTTCTTTCTTCTACGATAATCTTTGTCTGTGGTTTGGCTGAACTGTTGTTTTACGAGGACTCTTTAGCCGGGCAGAAGGTCCATTGTATTGCTTATTTCAATGCGTAGATTGTTTTCAAAAAGAAAGCACGGTTGTTTCGCTTCTTTTTTTAATCTCATTCTCTTTGATGTCTAGTAATTTACCGACCAGACTATTCAGTTGTTAATTGTTCGTAAAATCGCTGGCGAAAGATTTCAAGGGATAGTATACGGGCACAAATTAATATTACTTTCTACTCTTGAACAAGTAATCGATCGACAGGTGTGTCAATTCACAAGTGTTAAAACCATAATCTATTATACACACGTTTCAATTTTACGAGCAAACTTATTGGACTCATACTTCGACCTCTTCTTAATTAACGTTAACATCGATATCGATAGTATTCATCCTTGATTTCGGCTCGTGTAGCGACCTGAAACAGTGCTTCCCTTTTTGCCTGTATTTCTGAAGATTCTCGAATAGGAACGGTTGTAAATTATTTTTCCAGGCCGCAATACAAATCACTGGAATGGTCCGAGGCACCATGATTTCGAAACTATTTTCTACGTCGGTCGTTCGAGACTTCTGGAAATCAATTTTTCCCCTCTAGCACCAATTAACCAAAGTTTTCTCGGCTTCGACGTAGGTCCGACGGTGCATGGTGGTTTCGAACTTTGGGAAAGTTAATCGTTCCTACTGTATTTCCTTTCCCTCTTCTGTTCGACCGATACGCTTTTCGAAATCATTCTCGCGTCAACGCGGATAAAGATCTTCGCAGTAGTCGTACTAACAACAAATACTAATGCCTAATTACATTTCTATTCGTCCATTCTAAATAAATGTCTTGTACATAAGAAGACGAGACTGAGAATCTGCGATTAAAACGGCTAGCGACGTCTGAGAATGAGAATAGAAGTTAATTAATGTTAGTTCACGAGGTTATTCGAGTTTGCATTATTGTTTATGTAATAGCGTAATGTGATATAAATCTTGACGCGTTAATAATGCATATCCTTCCCATGGAAGTATCGTGAATTTATCTGAAATTTCTAATTTAGCCTTCCATTCAATGCCATGGGAAGAGTATAATCGGCTTATACCGTAGTTGTCTGAATCGAAGAAAATGGCGGCCGTGCATGTTTTCACCCTTCTCTCTATCTCTCTTCTTTTATTTGCTACCTTTTGAACAAGGCATATAAAGCTTAAATCACGATTGACCCCGTGGATACCGGCTAGTTAGGAGTATTTTGATGAATCCTAATCTTGTGAAATATATGCGTGAATAATGAGCCAAGCCAGTGGGCACGGTGCGTTTTGGATTAAAACGTACTATCCTTGTCGCCCTACGGACAAACGTCTATCTAGAAACGGTGCTAATAGCGATCCTATTCATTGGGATTGCTGTGCTTCGATCTGACGTTTATGTCCATTAATATATCATGCAGTATGTCATAATTTGGTAACGCGCAGTAGCCTTTTTTGTCGTTCCTAAAATGAAAGATCCATTCTTGAGAATTTGTTACGACTCTTAAATATTGCTTGCTAAAGAGTACAAGATTTGTTGAAACACTGTACACTTAGATCAAGTTAAAGAATATTCTATAAAATAGTGGTCAGGATAAAGTTATAGTTAATGGTAATTTTTTACTAATACCTCGAGAGACGCGCTGGTCGTTTACGTTATTTAATTAATAATTAAAATCGCGACGCACAACATTGCGAATGGAATAAATAAAAGAACGCTGGTAGTACAGTTTAAGCCGAAAGTCGTGGGAACCGTTTTGATAGAATAGGAGAGTGGACGTGGGGAGGTAGAGGAGGAAACGAAGAATCTTGGTGGAAGGTACAGAAGGGAAAAGAAAAGAAACAGAATGAAGTAAAGCCGAGTAAAGTTTGAACGTTGGGATGAGACCGTACGTCCAAAGCAGAACCTCGAGATGCAATACAAGCGTTTGTACGCTTAATTGTAACTTAAATGTGACTTCAAATGCTCGTTTAATTACGAGGATCGATGGAGCAATGTATAATTTTATCATTTGTTACAGAGAAGTTGGAAAGAATAGTGGCTGGACGCAATCGAGTTAGAACGAGCACGAGGTGACAATTAATATCATACTATTAATATAACAAAGATGCTGAACTCAATATTTCAACACTTTGCCGCTGGCGTATGTATTGTAAATAGCTTCGAGGGTGCACGTGCGTCAGGGCGCAAGATTGAAAGCCTCTGCTCTATTATACCGTACAGAGCTTTATACTTTTACATAAATATTACGTAGCATTCGTTTCGAAGTTGTTTTTAACATTTCTAGACGCTTTCACATATTACCTCAACGCGTGCGAGTTGAAAAAGTTGCAAACGGAGTGGAGATCGTAAAGCGGAGGAAAGGATAGTGTTTAGAGTTTCGTAGCATTTTCGTCATTAGCAAGAGTTTTCGATGCGCGATAATTGGAGTCCCAAGAGGAAAGTATTTTTTTCTTGCTCGTTGTCGGCTGTACTTGTTCGTAGTAATTTAGCAGGTAGCGAGAACCGCGCGTTTCCATGTAGTCGTGCTCACCCTCTGTCATCGGCTCGCTCTTGGCCTCCCTCCGACACCCTTTCTGCCCATTCCGCGTGTATTTAAAAGCGTTTAAGGGTGCCCTCCAATCTCAAGTGCTCTTCGCCCGATACACAATGGTTCTTGCGTATTATTTGTTGGTGAAATAACATGCTGTCAGTTATGGGAGATATGCTAAATATATAGGATACGGCTAGAAATTCGAAGGTGAATCGATCGACTCGTCCTGGTGCTCGAGTGTTGTGCTTCGAGTCACGTTCAACCGGCACCGTTTACGTTTCAGAAGAAGATTTCTATACGGAACCTTCTCTCAAAAGAATCCGCACCGACACGCTGCCGGTTGCATTTCGGATACTCGTATTTATAGATCGTCTCGGACTTATTCCTCTCGGTTTTATTATCAGTTGTCAATTAACACGGTTACCGGACGATTAAAATTTCTTTTCCAAGGCTTTCTATATCTTTAAATTGGAAAGTTTGTTAATACATGATTCTGAAGTGAGTACTGCAATTACGATAATCCCAGCTCTAATTATTTCAATTATCTTTTACTTTGAGTAGTTTACTCTTCCGGCTTGCTGTAATAATGTTGGGTTATACCTGATGAAATTACCGGAGGAGAGTAGGTGGTGGGTCTAGCTGAATCTAGCCAAATTGCCGGCCACAACAGCCTCTATCGACCTGGCTTGACCACAATTTTAATGTCTACGAATTAAGAAAATATTATTTTCTACGGAACCTTTTCATGTTAGTTTTATCAATACAGGGAACAAGCGTTTCGCTTCATCGTGGCTTTACTTTTAGTTCGTTATACAGACGTTCCTATCTTTTATGGCGTTTCAAGAATCATTTTAATTGCGAAATTGCTTTTCAGTAAAATATATATGCCCACGGATTTACAGCAGGTATGTTCAACGTATGTCGACACATAGATTTCTAAGTAGCCGATTAAACGCCGATCGAGTTTCAAAGTTATAAATTTTATTTCTTCAAGGTGAATCAGAGGTGTTCCAAAAACAAACAGTTCCGCCTCTTCGTTAATTTGTGCATGCTCTCCAAGCTGTAATCAAATAACACCGAGTCGATCGAACACAGGATACACGTAATTAAAGAGTATGTAATTATGGACTTTATCGAAGATGAACCGTATTAAGTTATTATTAGTTGTTAATTGCTTTATTAGATTAAACGGCCGAGGGTACGTTGCGCGTGTATGTATATGGGAGGCGGAGAATTAGTGATACAAGTCCATCATTCGTTTTTAAATCGATTATGCTCTCAATAAAAACGATAAATCATGCTCTGCTACGCGAATTCTTCATTCTTACGATACACTTAATAATTTTGTAGAATAATAATGATTATTGATTATATTAATCGTATACATCGGTAACGAATGCATCACGAGTTACTCGCTGATTAAACTGATATGCAATTAACGCAGTTACGGTTACCAAACGGTTTTCCATGTTGTACAATTTTCGTATAGGATAAGAAGAAACTGCACATAAATCCATTCCAGTTTAACATTAAGCTCTGGTCCGCTATTATCGGATTACAATGTAAAGATGCTAAAGGTGGTAAAACGCTGACAGGGTCACGAAACGCGTATTGTGAATTCCTTTCGACTCATAACGAGTTGCAAGCGTGGGCGGACGTAAGTACGAGACACATTTCACCTTCTATCCTGACGGGATAATTTTCTCCTCTGGCTTATCCCTTCTTCACCATCCATATCGTTCGTTAATCCCATCAAAGGCGTCGTTATAAAAGGAGCTAGTCTGATTGTCTCAAACAGCATTTTATTTTTTCTCGACGCCCATTATAATTTCAGTTCATTTCTAATAACAACAACAATAATAACAAAATGTTATCCATCCTTCTGTTACAGCACCAGTTGATATTTGCACAACGGACAATACTTGCGCCTCGAACTCTCTTGCAGTAAAATGCATTTATTCGATTTTAAGCGAAAAAGAGCTAGCGTTCGAGGAGAATTTCGATCTGAATAATATTTGGAGACGCGTAAAGTTCGTAGAAAACATTATCCGTACCGTGGATAGTCGTGGACTATCGGTAAAAAGTAAAATGTTGTTTGATTTGTGGCCGAGAAAAAGTTGTCTGTAATAAGCGTACCGCCTCTTCCTCAATATATTTGGCTTGATGGCTCACTGCGCACGTGACCGCAGAAGAGCGGCATGACTTTACAATACAAGCCTCGAAACGGTTATAACTGCACCAATGATGAGAACGTACAGGCTGTAAAAACATTCTGGTAAGTGGTGGAATAATTCGAAAACCAGAATGGGTGGTGATCGTATAAAATTAAAGGAACTCCTGTAAAATATGCTTGAACGTCGTGTAAAAGTTTACAGAGTACCTTGTGGACAATTATTATCCACGAGAAGCATATAAATGATACATGAAAAAGTACTAACATATACTTGCATATAATTCTGGTAAATGCGTCTACATTTGTTTTCAATCAATTTTTTCTTACGTTCTCCACGTTAGCGTTGCGGTTCGATTTTCTTTAATAAGAGGCGCACATTTTTTTCACGCAACTGGTCCCGGATACCCGCGCGACCCTTGCGAGGTGTGTAATTCTTTCGTGTCAGTCATCTGCTTCTTATCCGTGTACCGTTTTAGTAAGTAGCAGTAAGCTCGTCGTTGAAGCTGATCCGAGATCTTCGTAAAGATAGGTTCGAAAGAGGTGAGAGGACCACCCGGCCTATTTAGAACAAGAAGAACCGTGACATTGGTGTCGGGTGTCTCATCGGGAATGTTGACACCTGTAACCGCTGTTGGTGTACCAAAATCAATGACCGTTTAAGCACCAACTGCTGTGTGCAATGATAATGTCATGGTTGTTCAAATTTCTAAAATAATAGATGTTGGAATCGAGATTTTGCTGATTTGCTATCTATTGATTAGAAACTTTCGATTGATACTAAAAGCGGAGGATAGTCGAAAGTATGGTTCACATGGATCGAGTAAAGACTCACTAATGAAGAACAAACAAAAGCGAGACGAAACTAACTGAATTTTATCGCGACTCTCATCCTCTCATTGAATATGCATTCCAGAGAAGGGTCGCGCGTTTCAGCTAACTGGAATATCTCACTAAAAGAGGCAGTGCGTGTAAATTTCCTTGAACTTTCCTTTTTCCTTCTGCAGGTTCGGTTCCGGGGCAGCTAACGATCTTGATCGCGTCTATTCCCACGAGAAGAAAAGAGGGAAGGAGAAGAAAAATGGGGAGGAAAGTGTACGCGTAGTGCTGCAGAAAGAAAAAAAGGAAAAAAGGGTAGATAGAATCTTACAATCGTTCGCCGATCTTCGCAGTGTTGTTTCAGAAATGCTCTTCGCGCCTATTTTAACGCGCATGTATTATCGAGAGATTGGATCAGCCGGTATCTATCTCTCGAACAAAAGCTTTCAATGACAGTTCACGAGTTTCCTTGTTGTTCTTTTTTCACCAATCTGTATCTCGAGTCATTTGTCGCCTACGAAGTGCTCGAAATGAAATTTATAGCTGACGAACGAATTTCGTAATTACAGCAAGCATCCGTGTCGATACGTGTGAAGCGATATCGATGTTTCCAATCTGTATTTTAATTGATTCGCGCGCGGACAGACAAAGTTTCCTTTTAAATCGGTACAGTACTGTTGCGAGTGAATACTTGTTTTTGGCGGCACGTATCTAAATTATAATATCGATGAATGTAAGGCAACAGAGGAAATTCAAGCGATTCTCTCACGGACTAACGAGTAATTCACGATAACGTCTGACGAGACTATCCGAAAAGAGCGCCGCCCACATCCGGAGGAGGTACTGTTAGCGATGGCGGTGTGATCACCTTCATCACTGATCCTCGTAATGCGTTCTCGTCGCTTTTACTTGACTCACATTTCACTGAAAAGTAATCCAATCCATTAAAGTTATAAATAACGATACATCCGTGGCGTTAATAAATAATTACGTTTAATCGTACAACAGGATTTGTATAAAACGCACCATCGTTCGAAGACCGAACGAAACTCGCAGACGTTATCGTACTCAATTTCTGCGTAACGTATCCCTCTGATTTACCTCTAATTGTAAATTATCCTTACCCTTTTCACTCCCTTGGCGCATTCGAATCGAGCCTTTTTGACTTTGATCTTACAATGTTTCTGGCCAACGAATGACAGCGTGATTTGGTATAATCTCGTGCATTGGTAGTGAAAATATGGTTGCACCTATTACAAGGATTTTTAGGTAAAGGGTAGTGAGAAGGTGGTTTAACAGAAGAGGGTGAATAAGGCGCTCGAGCCTGCACGGGTCGTTTTTTCGAGGGAGGACGAGCCATATGGGGAGCATACGGTAAGCAGGCTGCTGCACCCGCTGCCTCGAGGGTTTAATCTACCTACCGTCCGCCAAATTACCATCCGAGGAAATCATGTATCCTCGAAAGATCGCTGTGACTACGTTTCCGTTATTACTGACTTCACTGTAGAAAAGTAGGTACCTCGAGCTTTTAGCTTAACGGAAGAACGTTCAGCTTTCTATCAACAGCCTGCGCGAGCCATATTCGATTTTGGATCTCTGATTGGAATTAAAATAAAATTGCGTCTAGATGATTTTGGCATCTCTACTAACGTTACTACTGTTGTTGTCCTGGTTGCATTCTTGTTCGTGGCCAATGTTGTCGTTTTTAATTCAACTTTCTCGGTTTCGTCGAAGAGAAACAGATACAGTCTAGTACACATTCCCGGGTTTTGTCTCTCGCTTGCCAACTGTCCCAGGTGTACGTGTTTGAGGACGAAGGCAAAAGGCCGAAGAAGACTCGAGGCGTGTGGCTGGCGCGTGCTGCTAGTCCCCGATTCCGTTTCCCCGCCCTTAAGTTGCTTCCGATCGTTGTCTGCCATAATCAGCATCACCACTGCCGCCGCCACCACTTCAACAACCACGGTCACGCTTTTCAAATACGCGCGGCAACCTTTCGTACACCTTCACTGGTACCGGTATCACGTCGATTTTCTTATCGTTTCTTTTCAATTAATATCAGGATATTGTCATGAAACATTCCTCCTAATGTATTCATCCCTCGACGTTATTCAAATTACGTACAAAATATTTTTTACCACGACTGAGGAAGATCTTTAGGCGATTACCTTTAAGCTAGCCACCTTGTATGTTTTTGCTAGGTTTTTGGTGTATTATGAAATTATAGAAACCTCGAATATAAGTTTCTTCCCTTAGGCGATAATTTGCATAAGTAGAATGATCTTCGAGGCAAGCGAAAGGTGATATAACACCAATTTATAATTCTCCGTTGTTATCTTTATAGGAAAGTCGACCGCTGGGAAACCGTATTTTGTTAAAAGGCCTGATTTTTTTCAAACATCGTGACGAAAGAAAAAGTGAAGGGGAAACAAGGCCAGAGGGAAAGAGAAGGAAGGTACAACTTTGAAGTTCGCAACGATGAATCGTTTGGCACGCGAGGGTACACGTCGACGTTTTTTCCCATTCGACACGGCAGATCGTTGGCAAAAGCGGCCTCTTTGATAATTCCTAAGTCGCGTTAGCATTTCTATGCCGTTGAATTGCTGCGGCCCGTTTCACTCAAGTGCCGAAAATCGCTCGTATCGCGTCACCATTGTGCGACGTTTGTTAAACTGGTTAGGATGTTTAACCATTTATCCCATAACTGACGTTAATCAGAGTGATTTCAGTCTCGACGGGAACCTTTTACCGAGCATCTACGTAGACTCGTATCCGTAGACAATTGTATCGACCCCTGGTCAATTTTGCGGTACGTAACCACATTTCGATCTTTTCAGATAGAACCCGCGACCACCCTTCAATTTAATTACTCGAAGTTCCCTGAAACCCAGGGACGAGGTTACCCAATGTGGCGATTTTAACCTGAAACTAGGGTTTTTATGGGTTTCGACGAGAGAAGCTGGTGCAGACATATGCCGCGGCAATAGATATCGTGCAATCCCACAGGTTCCAACCACGACCCCTTTGCGTTTTACCTACAGTTAGGGTTAAAGACTGTTTCCGAAGAAAGGGGCGGGGACATGAAAATATAGTTTTTTGTAAACTTCAACTTTACCTTACGCGATCTCATTTAGTTTACTATGATATCGCGTACACGGTCTATCAAGAGCAATATCGTAACGTTTCGAAAAGTAGCTAATTTTAGTTTTTCACCTATTGCGTCCTTTTGGAATGTACCGTAAAGTGGCGTTTTTATATTCAGGACCACACAAGTAGCTGGCGGGCATTAAGTTGTGCATACAGATTCTACCAATAATCAATGCTGACGCTGTATTCAATCTTTGTACTGAATATTTAAGCAGCATCGTATCACGTTACCGGTAACCGCATCAATTCTTATTCGAATTTTATGCCCTCAGAACTGAAATTAGCGTGGAGAGGTACGATGTAGATCAATCATAATTGACATGTATTCCTTTGAAATTGTTACGTTGTTTAAAAAGTTTTCTTCTTAAATGCTAAACGTAAAGCTTCTATTTCTTCACATGTGTATGCATCAGTACAGTTTTCTTCAACTGTGTTGTATTCTTTTTCTCTTCCAAATCAGGTATCCGTAGCACAGAAAAGTTTTTAACGCGTCTACGAGTGGCCGTTCCGGCGGAAAATCTTTTGAAACGTCCACAGTCGTAATTACGAGCGACTTATAACAGCGTGGTAACCCCTTCATTTGTGAACTATGATAAACTGTTCCTCATCTGTGGCCCGGGAGATTTGCCTCCATGATTTATGCTAATACAATGGACCTACCTCAAAATATTTTCTACTAAACGCTCTATTAGGCTTAAGTTAATTACGAGACTACCTTTTTGTGGGCTGGTTCGAGGCGATCGTTACCATGCTACAGTATATGTATACATATATTACATCCGTAACGATGCAAACAACTTTTGCGTTAACATCGAAACCGATCGTTGCAGACGTTTAATTGATTCTAAGCCCTTCCGTAAACGCGTGTACGCCGCGTTTGAAACAACAGTCGAGATTTCTGGATTTCTTAGAAATTAACGATATAAAATATAGCGGTGATTTGAAATGATAAATGTATCGTTAAATACGGAATAATTGGGAGCAATTTTGTCTTCGTACATAATTGGGGTTGTTAGATTTCTTGTTATTAAATACTTAAATGTCCATTAGTATTAAAGAATAGGCATGCGTGCTGATTGTGGCTCGTTCAAGCGTTTTCTATTCTCTTTTATCGAGTAAAATATCGTAGTTCTTTTAAAAAATGGCGGAGCTATCAATTAGAGAGACTTACTAATCGAGTAGATGATAAGCTCAAGTTTAAAACGGACTAATTTACTAACGAAATATATTAGGAACCGAGGTACGATCGTAACATCGCTCCTAATCTCGACTCGAGATGCCAATGTTCCAATCGTGCGATTTCGTTCCAGTGGTTTATGTAAGCAATGGCGACCACCAACGAGTCTATTGGTATTATTTGGGTACGACAACGATTACGGACAATAACTTTATTGCGTTCCAGTTGGAGTCTTTCTTGCCGCGTTTGAACGTAGCGACGAGCCGCCTAGTTATTTGAGCAAGCCCCGATATACCATTTCGATCACTCGGTCGATTCCGAGGAAAAGGACAAAGTCACGGATAAAGACTAGTTCCGGAGTTACTCCGGTTTTAGGGCGCGTCGCCTCGACCACCAAGCTCTATATAACTACGCCTGGTAGCTGAATTTACGATTTCCACGAAGCTATTTTCATTTGAGAAATCGCAGCTTTTGTTGCATCCGCCAAAACTACGAACAGCCCTTCATCCCAGCACGTTAGAACCCCTCAGACGTTTTGAGACTTTCGACTGAGAATTTAGTAATTTAATCCTCTCGATGCTTTAATAATCGAAGTCCTAGCATTCGATACGGTAACATAAAATTCACCAAGTCGTCGTAGAGAATTATTAAAAAACGAAAGACTAAACAGATGTTTGCAAAGGTGTGAGAAGAAAGATTTACAGTTCGTTAGAATTTGTGCAACACATTAAGAAGCGGAACGTTGGAAATTTGCAATATCGCAAGCATTATTGGAGAGGATGATGCGGTTTTCATCTCTCGTCCCTTAAGAAGTAAGCCCCGGCACGGCGGTTCGTAATAGCCGATGATGCTTAAACACGAATAGCGGCGGGACGACGTTCGAGCAGCCTGGAAGGACAAAATGAGGAATTCGAAAGCGGAACCGGATAATGCGGTAATTGCATTCTAGGAATCGGTTCAGCACGCACTCCTTAACAAGCTTCGACGCGTCTCTCCTGTCTGGCTCTAGACACGGCAAGTTAGAGCGCATATAGACGGACAGTCAGCTCGTTGTAGTATACAACACTCGGATCTATCTCCTTTGATAGCACGTGATTCCTTTTCGGAAGCACAGGTGTCAGAGTCACGGCTGTCACGTTCAGGCTAATCAATTATTAAGAATTTCTTTGGTATACCCGCGTAGATGTCTGGTCTATGGTATCTACGGGCGAGACGATGCCTGAAAATAATAGATCGCGGTTAAAAGATACGAGGGATATGCGAAACCTAGAGAATTTTCCTTGTTTTCAACGTTACAAGTAAGAAACAGTTTTCTATGTCTAATAAGGGATGGAATTTTCATTACTGTTTCGGATCTATTTAAAGAGTTGATCAATCGTTTCAATCGATTTAAAATTATATCGTGCATGCGTAACTTAATGAATAATTAATAAGGCGAAGAACGTTAAAGGATGATCGGGGAAATGGGGAGGAGATGGAAGGCCAGCGAAGTGAAATAAATGGTAATTATTCGATCTCTCGGCCTGTTTTCTGTCTGCGAAAGCTTACGTCTCTATTTTTTATATACATATTCATTAAAATAGGTCTGTCTATGTATTATATATTCGGTATATAGATATCTCTGCGAGCCAGCTTCGTGGAGGGTCAGCCAGACACCGTCATACGGCGATCTCATAAATTACCACTAGTTGTCGGATAACATGTTATTTGCCACCGAGCTCACAAATGAGTGCACTTTGTATTTAATTACTCGACTCACGCCCAGGGCGTATCCCTACGGCGGACCTACCTCGGATCGTTCTTGCTTTCGGAATATCGCCTCTCTTGCTCCATTTTTCCTCTCTCTCGCTTTCCTTTTTTTTCCCTACCTCGCGCGCCACTTTATTAAACCTGATACCCTTTTTTCCCCTTTACGCTTTTCTATCACTTCCATTTCCTTTTCTCTTTCCCTTTTTGCCTTTTCTTCTTTCGAAAACTGCCGACGAATCCTTTGATTCTGTAAAGCGAAACAGGGAGAGAGATTTATCTGTTCTCTGTACATTTCTTTCCCTGATTCTCTTTCATTTTAATAGGGACAGTCGAAATATCGATGTTACTTATCTAGGAAGTCTTTTCGTTCAACTTTCACTTAACCGGAGGTAATCTCGATAGGAAATTGTAAATTCTTTAGCAAGCTTTTGACAAGTAAAGACAGGATGAGTGGGTTGAGCCGATACACCGACCGGGGTAAGCAGGTAACCGAAAAGGTAGACGGTAGAGTAGGTAACGTTGTAGGTGAATAGAGCAAGGATAGACGCAGACAAGCGTACATTTTGTACCCTTAATTATTGGTCCCGTCCCAGTTCCGTTCTGAAACAAGAAGATAATAGATGAAAGCAATCAATTTTTAAATTGCAACCCAATTTAACGGGGGGAATATCCTCGTATGAAAGTGATAAAAGCGTTCGAAATAAAAAATACCGTGGTATCGCGCGTGTAGATAATATATTGAAGCGCCAAGCCGTTAAATGCGATGATAAAAGGAAAAGTTGCCGATCGTTCGATTGTTCACGTCGAAAGTACGGAAAGTGGCAAAAGGTTTCGAACGGAGGATTACCGTGTCGCTACTTAGGAAGAATTTTCGGGCAATGGCGGGACGATCCCGAAATCCAAGACGGCCGCGTCCGAAGGGAATGACAGAGATCGGGTTGCTGCGGACCACCTTCGTGCTCGCCGCAAACTTTATCCTACCTGTTTTCGCTAATTGAGCGAGTAAAAATGTAACTGGACCTTACGCCCCTGAAGTATTTGCACCCTTTACAAGATACGATCCGTTCTTTTCCCAAGATTCTGCGCCGGACCACGCTCCCCATTCCATGATCGATCCCGACGGCTTAAGCGTGTGAACTCTGAATTTCGGCTGTCCCTTCGAACAGCCTGCTATTTCTTAACTGAATAACAAACCATCAACTGATATTTAATATCACTTTTTAGCTTCAAATTTAAATTGTTTACAAAACTATCAACTCTCGCTATTACTCTGAGATGTTTTATCTAATTAACAAGAAAACTGTTCAGTGGTTTATCTCGATAAACGACAGCTTCCGTTTAGGTATCTATCGAAAGTAGCAGCTATGCAAATACGAATATCAATGCGATACCTGGTCGAGGAGAGCTCACCTGTAGAATGTACGTTTGGTAGATGTGTATTAGTATACGCGTATGTCACTCTGTGAAGGGTCAGGTAATGGCTGGGCGATTTTCTACATGATCGTGTAGGATGGAGGCGCCGAAGCCACCTGTTGCGCTAGCCGTTCGCATACTCGGGGCTGGTCGGCTCTACTTCACCCGTGGGAATGGTGGGGCGAGTTGGGAAGTTTTCATTGGTCGTGCGGCACGTGCTGCACGAGGGTGCCTCGCTCCGAAAACGCATAAATCCCTCGGCGTTGTACCATCTGACTTTAGAATCACCCCGACAGCCGAGTCGGCGTGCGTGTAAAGAATTTCGAAGAGACTCAGCCTCATCCCCTGTACCCGCGGTCTCGATCGAGCTGAGGAACAGAACGATACTCAAGGCGTCGTAACCGTTTCGCTGAACTGTGATTTCGTGTCGATACAGTGGACATTCAGTGAAGGCATAGACAGAAAGCATAGAAGGGACCACTCCTGGGTCTACTCGGATTATTGCAGTGTCCAACGCTCGTTCAGAAACAGTCTGGTATGGAACTGCAGGAGATGTTTCGTTACGGATACATGTTCCCGCCTAGAGAAGACGAAGTCGTATCCTGCACGTACCTAGATCTACCCAGCTACTCGTATTCGAAGAGCAAGGCTGATCTTCCTCCAGTGAGCACTATTACGATACCGCAGTGCATCGTGTACGATGGTAATCGCAGCGATGGTTGGCACACGCCAAGCCCAACCGCGAGCTTGCGTTCCGTCAGTCCAGCGACAACTTTGTCCATGTCGTCGGAGCCTGACACGATAACCACCCCAGTGATATATCGTCTTCTGGGCTCGATGGACGAGGTGAACAAAAGGTATACCTTGAAGAGAAGCCCGTCGACGGTTAACAGCGAGGTAACGCAACACGCTACGATTGATTCGACGGAGGAAGTGAACAGCATGGACGCGGACACCGACGGAACCGGCGACGCTGAGGCGGAAACGGAACACGAGAAGGCGCAATCGTCTCGCGGTAGTGTCATCAGCAATGCGAGCAGTTTCTCGGACGGAATCGTGGACGCTGACAGCGAGGACGACGCGGAGATGAGCGACAGTGCGGATCACATAGGGTCTGGGATCGACGGGACTGGGGGGAATCGGAACGTCGTCAGAAGAAGAGGTAAATACGTCAGCTCGACGATCGTTAGGAAACGCAGACTGGCGGCGAACGCGAGGGAACGGAGAAGAATGCAGAATCTGAATAAAGCCTTTGACAGATTGAGGGCGTACCTTCCATCTTTGGGGAACGATCGGCAGCTGTCCAAGTACGAGACGCTTCAAATGGCGCAGTCGTACATCACCGCGTTGTACGATTTGTTGCAATAACCCAACCTTCAAAGACTTTCGCGCGAAAGCTTTCGTTGTGCCAATTCACGAACTTGCAAACCGATCATCGAAACTAGACGAGAGTGTCAGTGGAGCGAACGTTTCATTCCGTTCGATTATACACGAACCCCGTGTCAGAAACAAACGAACGACTCGTTATTTCCGTTTTGTAAATACTTGAGATTGTAATTGCAATCTCGTTTCAGTAACAATCATTTTTCAACCGATTTCATGTACCATAAATTCGTTCGCTTCGTAGAGCAACATTAATTATATTTATAACGTATAATTATTTTCTTCTTAATATTACTGTAATATTTATCGTGCGAGATATGGAACACGGAAAGTGAAATATATTTTCGAGATTCCTGTAAATAGTTGAACATTTGTAAATTTTGTACAGCAGGTATATCCCGACGGATAGATCCTTAACTTAGCGTTGTATTATAAGGAAGAACCAAGTCAGGTTACTCGTAATTTATTGTATTATAATATTAACGTGCTCTTTGAGACTGAAACGCTATGTGTTGAAAAATATAATTATTTTATAAACGCCTGAGGTTGAAAAATATCCTACCTGTTTCGATTGAACGAAGCAAAGTCCTGATCGCCTAAAGCTTAGTACCCTCGAAAGACAGGGGAGACCTTCGAGTATTTCCTCGATTTTAACCGCTCTAAAAGCGCGTCCAATAAAATGCAATTGCCGCGCAATCATTTGTATCGGGTTTACGCTCTCCTTCGAATTCGATGTTATATCATAAGGGATGAAGAGTATATTTGGAGCGAAAGAAAAACAGCATCGTCATCGGTGGTCTGGTCGTCATATGAAACCCACGCGACGCGTCGGTGCCCGATTTCACTGCAATTTGAGAACCTGCAGCCTCCTTTCTTTCACGATGACTCTTCTTTCTCTCTCATTCTTTTTCATTTTTTTCGCCTTTAATTCTTCGCTATTATTATGCCACCATACTTTGTTTCATTCGATTACTATCGTATAGTCGAACATTTTAATCACCAGGTGGTTGTGATAAAATTACATAAAAAAAAGACACCAAGTATTCCACTATTTACTTTGAATCAATTGGGATGATATTACGTACACCTTTTACGACATTTCCGGTCATAAAGTATTAGATACAAGATTTCACATGGCGGGTAACAAAAATGTTTGAACGACATGGCAGAAAATACATGTTTAATAGGTAGATTTATCGAAACGAACTGGTTAGATTAGGTTATCGTGTATTCGTTTGCTACTTCCTTGGAGAATATTTATACAAAGTATCAAAATAATATTAAACGATCATAAAAACATGCAATATTTTACCGAATAGCGGCTGACAGATATCCTTCCATGAAAGTTATGTAGAAATTATCATCATCATCATCGTGCTCACCATTTTTTACGTATTTAAACAGAAATAAGCCAGCTGTTAAAAAATTCAATGGACAAAGCTACGACTAATTTGATCAAGCAAAAAAAGAGAAGAAGAAGAAAGGAAGACATAGCTGCATCCAGCCGATTAACACTATTTGGCTAAAGTAAACATCGAACTGGAAATACTAGCACGCGTAAACCGTAATTTGTACGGAAAGTGTAAAATTTGTCGAAGACAAGCAAACAAACAAGACGTATACATCGCATAACGAGCAAAAAGATACGTGAAACGGTAGAAAAATATTCTGTGCCCGAGAGAATCCTAATAAAAACCTTCTATTGCCTAGTGACCTTTTCTCGTTAACATCCCTTTTGTCCAGACGGTATTACAATTAAAGATACTAAACGTTTGTTTACCTTAATTGCAATATTGTCTAGACAAAAGCATATAATACACTATAATCTAGTAATATATAATATAATCACACTGGACGTGAGAAAATTATCAATAGATATTCGTTGGTGATGTTATTCGGATGTTAATCACTTCTCTCGTGGCTCTCTTCTGCTACGTTCCCATACCAGAGAACGAAGGCTTGTACACCCGAGGCGGCCAGGTCACGAGAATCTTTGCAAACTCGATAAAAATCGCGCGACATCTTCCTCGGCTTCTCGGGGGATGAGGGATCACGGCCACGGTCTCTGTAAAAAAAAAAAGAAAGAAAGAAGAAAAAAAGAAATGAAGCTCAGGACGAAAAGAAAGGAAGGAATCTTTTAGACGAGACAACGTAAATATTGTTGAAAGCAATTAATTCTCCGGCGGACTACCACCTTCGCTTTGTCAGAAGGGTTCGCCTTGACAAAGAGGAGGAAGCTGGATCCGGCTGCAGTGACCAGTGGCCACTGTCGTCAAAATACTTGAAGGGGTTGGGGTGGGAACTGGCTGGACGTCGAAAAAGGGGAAGGGGTGGAACGTAGGATAAAAGACAAATGCCGCCGCGTTCTCGTTGTCTGATCGTAGAGATTGCTTTATTTGAGTACATTTAGCGTAGAGATCTCAAAACCCTGCCGAATATTTTGTCGTACCGGCTACCACGTGTACAACCCTACCCGTCCCTACCCGTGGAACCCAACACACAGGCGTAACGCATTAACCACTAAAATAATGTAATCTGCCCGGCGGGATCAGGCAATAAATATAATCGACCGGTTGAAATTTGTCGGTGATGAACACTTGGTTGCTCTTGTGTTCGCCGTACCCGTGTTGTGCCTTCTTGGTATTAAAGTTACACCACCGGCAAATTTATTGCACGCTTACCACCAAGCGTTTGTCAAACTTTTAGGCAAGCACGAAAATCAGTAACAAAATAAGTCCTGGTATGTTAAAAAAATATTATTAGAGTACTCGAGTTAAAGTTGGCAACACCTCGTTTCGTTTAAATTGAGGGGGTGGCCGTTTTCTCCGCTCTGAAGGAACTTTCTCTCCACGCTTTTTGTTCCTCGATTGCTTAAGAAGGGTGCTAAGGGGGCACTGTTTAATTAAAAAAAAATTCACTTCGATATCGCCGGTAGTTTCGAAGGGAACAGCTTGTAACACTTTATGTAGGACACTGTATACAGGGCGTTATAAGGAAGAGGATCGAAATATGGTACGTTCGTATATTGTAAAGTTGATTTTACGTCGAAAGAATTACTTTTTGGGCCTGCGCATGTTGATCAGACTTTTAGGCGTCGAAAGTGTTGGATCCTATTTTTCTCAACACCCAGTATGCATACCCATACATAGTTTTGCCTTGTATCAAGAATAGATAACATCTAGCATCTAAAATGCTGCACAAATATTTCTCTCAATCTATCTATTCGCTTGAAATGTAACTTTCTCGGCGAAAAAATTTATTTCAATCAACGAAGATCGCTTAATTCTAAATTTTTTCACCATGGTTCCTATTCAGAAATACTTTAAATACGGGTTTTATATATAATTTTGTATTCGCACTTGTGAAATCGAATGCAAGGGTTATTTCATCGATTCTTTGATCGTACGATTGATTTTCGAAGAAAATCGGTTTCGTGTAAAAATGAAATTACCAGATTATCGAATATCCACTTTTACAATTCGTTGTGTCGAAGTTACTTCGAGTACAATGTGCAGGTGTATATAAATCCATCGCAATCCATCAGGAGCCAGTCGGTTCCAACATCCGCGTGACAAACCTCGTGCAATTCAGTCCGTACGTTCAATGGGAAATTTGCAGATGCCTTGTTTGATTTATTCAAGAGAACGGTCTGCTTTACCAGGCCTAAATCGAAATATTCATTAGCTGAAAATTGGAAGTAAAATTGAGTACATAAATTTCAAAGGTGGACAAAAGGAGCGAAATATAAACAGCAGGGAGACTTAAATCAGAAACTTGAATTCGTAAAAAGACAGAAAACAGAAGAAATATATTTGGCTTCGCGTCTTCTTTACTTCTTATTAAATTTCCATTCTTTCGCGGTACATGTACGAAATTTTAATTAAAATCTTACGTATGCACCACCTCTTTGCACTACTTCTCGAAGCAGAATCTGTCGTTTTATTGATATACCAAACGAACAAATTACGCAGCTTAAATTATATAAAACGACCGTCTTGTAGGCTAAGATACAGGATAAAAACTCGACGTTAAACGTATCCAAAATTTCATCGATACACAGATACGGCTCGTCTCGTGGGCCTGAACAGAAATCTGCTAAACTGAATTATTCAGTAAGGAAAGGTTCGCAGAACAAATTTTTCCCTCCGCGTGTATTCTTGGAGGGTGTCGATGCAGTATCTTTTTTAATGCCTCGGAACATGGTGCGTGCTCTCGCGAACGCTTCCGGATTATAAACGCAGGTAGAAGGTGTGGTCGATCCTGGTGGATGCAACGAAAAACACGACCGCCCATTGTGAGGGATTCGATGATCCTGCGAGCTTGACGTCCACCTCGTAAAAGATCGGTAAAAGATCCCCTACCTGTGATCAGGATGTCGGAATAAGAGCAGACTATACGGAGCAGACTCTGTTCGTAACGTTTCCCAGACCTATTTTTTTCGTACCGCACTCTTGCCTTTAATCGGTTTCCCATACGCATAAAGCATTCACGAGGATATCGTAAAATACAAAAACTACGGAAACTATTCGAACGAATTTCTGAGCAATGCGCGAGAAGCAAACGTATGATATTAATCTGTAACACAAGTGGAGAACGTGCGGCCTTTGCAAAAGCTAGCTCTTGTAATAATTAATATTCGATTAAAGTTTTTACTTCGAGCGAACTAAAATAATTGGCGATACTTATCGCACGTGTTTTAATTCGTCCCGAATAAAAAGTTTCCCCAAGGTAATCTCATTATTCGACGACGCGGTACTACAATGGCGATGGTACACAATCGTCGAACGATACTGAACGTGTCCGTCGAACCGATTTGTTTGTTCGTCCGGCTCGTGATCGAATGAAATCCGCTTAAATGCGTTCGAGGAGTTTTCGCGTTCGTCAGAGAGGTATCACGGATTCGAGAACACGTCGGAGGGTCTTGAAATTCGAAGGGGGTGCGAGGGTTAATAGAAGGCGGGATGGGAAAGTTAAAAAGGGTGGAAGGGAAAAGGTAGGGGCTGCGTTCGATGCACGCGACACGAGTTTACTTTTATATAGTTTTTGCTCGCCACTAGAAACTACCCCAGAGGTATTAATTTCATTTCATCAAGCAGTGGCCAAATACTTGGAACGACCCCTCGTCTTGTTTACCTCTACAATAGTCTTCGATTAGACTATACGTTCATATTCACGTTTTTCGAATGGTCAGACCTCTCGTGAGAAAGGTATTTTATTCGTTCGCTTCGCAGCTATTAGCCGTAAAAATTAAGCTTCTTCAGCTTGCTTTTCTTTTGAGTAATTTGTAAATTGTACTGCTGATTAAGTAAAGAAATTCATTAATTGTGATTGAATAGAAAGAGTAAAATAAATTACATCTCCCGCTTTAGAGATAAGAGAGAGAAAGATATATAAGAAAGCTATAAGAAAGAGTGAGACAGATGATACCTACCCTACTGAAGAACCCCTGGCGCCATCTCTGTAAAAAGTGCTCAAACTGGTCGCTCAGCGTTATCGACAGCGAAGTGAACTTCTTAAGACTGTCGATAATTATGTGCGACCAGTTTGAGCACTTTTCACAGAGATGGCGCCAGGGGGTTTTCCGTAGGGTATATAACATCTGTCTCACTCTTTCTTATAGCTTTTTTATATATCTTTCTCTCTCTTACCTCTAAAGCGGGAGTTTTTATCTTAGCGGGAGTAATTTATCTTACTCTCTCTATTAAGTGAAAATTAAGGAATTTTTTTATTTAATCAACAGTACTCTAAAATTCTATAATTAAGATGAGAGAGCTTACAAGAAGCTACATCAAAGACTCCACATTCTGTAGGGCTCAAAAATTTGTCACACGAGTAGTGAACCTCTCGCGCGAATAATACTTATGATCAGAGTTTACATCGACAAATATACCAAGCACATTTTTAGTTTCCTTGCAATTATTTCTATAACGTTTCACTCTTACTGCTTATACTAATATTTAGAAACATGAATTATAACTTTTAAATACTGTTTAACATTCGTTGTAGTGTGGCTACAAAAAGTGTATCCTTTATAATTATTCCTCGATACTGTTCAATCATTAGAAATTGTTTTCAGAGATAACAATTATTTATCTTTCCTCATTTTCTCGCCATTGTCCATTTTAGGCGTTTCTTCGCGGTCGCTAGTTTCCAAATGCTTCTCGAAATCGTTACGCACGTCAATTAATAAACTTTGTCTACACAACTTGGCAATCGTGCTCATACTTTCCTCGGGTATATCCTTGTTACGTATCAGCCGCGAGAACTTAAATTTGCTGACAATTTTCGCCAAGGATCCCAAGGGCTGCTGTTTCGAGATCGTCCTCGGAAGGGATTCGCATCCGCGACTGGCTTCCGTGGAATGTACGTAAGCATCAGGATCCCTGTTTATCATTCCAGCGCTAGCAGATTTTACGCGATCAGGACGAGAAGCAACCGAGGCATTCGATTCGTTTCCCTCGTTTTCACTGGCGGGTTGTTCCGTCGCTTCTCCTCTCGTTGTTTCCTGTTGCTCCACGCGATTATTCGATCCCTCGTTCGGCACCACTTTGTTCTCCGTTTTCTCGCAGTTTTGCGAAATCTGTTCATAATAATGACACGTCGATTTTAGAGAAGTTTGATTCGTCGACGATGAGGGATCTAGAACGGAATGGCAGAGTGGTCCACCGCGACGGGACAAGAAATCCTCCTTCGCGCGGCGTATCCTCGATGAATGCGATTCCAGGGGTGAGTCCTCAGAGATCGTACTGGTTCGACCGTCCCTTTTCGCTACCGCATTCGACAAAATAGTCAGTTTATGAATGAGATCCGAGGCCTGTGGGTCGAACTTTGAAGAAGGCGTTGTTTCTCTCGTCTGCTCTTCAATTTTCGAACTGGTTCTAAAGGAGGCTTGATTTTGTTGTTCCTCTGACGCTACTCGCTCCGATATACTCATTCGCTGATTCTTCTGTGCAATAGAACGCTTACAATCGCTGTCGTTTCCAGACAATTCGAACGATGAATTCCTATCTCGCATAATTTGCGCTCCGTTTTTCGTTGGCGTTTGACAAGCACTGCTTTCACTCTCCGATGATTTCCTTGTGTTCTCCGTGGATTTACGCCGTATAAAATACTGTTTGTCGGCAAGCGTCTGTTCTACTTTAGTCATACCCGTGCTTTCATCGATCTTCCTCTCTTTTATCTCACGCTCTTTCGATAATGGACGAAGGGGCCATGGCAACGGTAGAGACATCCTCAGAAGTGTGTCCTGCCGATTTATCTTCGGAGATACCGATCTACATTTCGTTCTATCTTTCATCAAGCATATGCGGTCGTTTTCGCAAGCGTTAGTCTCCTTTTTAGTAACAGAATGCTCTTCGGACCGTCGAAACGGAGAGAATATTATACGCTTCGTTCTAATAAAAACATTCCTGGTTGGCGAGCTGGAAACTGGTTTTCTCGTATTCGATTCTTGATTAATCGGAACATCGCGATCGCAACTTGATCGATGATGTTGCTCTTCCGTAGAAGCGATCGAAGCGGAGTCGATTGGCTCCTTCGAAGTATCCGCTTTTTCGATGCAACCTGTACTCGCTGTAGGTACGACTATTTTGTTTAACGTGTCTTCGTTAATAACAATCCTCTCCAAGGAACGTTCTTCGCAGCGAGGTAGAACGGTGCAAGCAGTCGTTTGAATGGTAGGTTCGCGACGACTCGAAGGACTTGAAATATTTTCGTATCCTTGCCACTCGTTCTCGTTTGTTCGTTGCACGCTCGTTCTACCTCCATTTGAACAGCTAGTTTCTTTTTCACGATACGAATATTCAATGCACGACCCGGATGGTCCACGATTATCTTGGTTTAATTTAATTGTAGATGCATCACGAGACACGGAGGGCGATTCATCTGAGATCGCAGCGTAACTTTCGTCGAGTTGCTTCAAGTTTTCTTCTTTTCGATTGGTGTAACAGAAGTTTACGTTGCAGATACGCTTGGCTGGATCTAAAATTTATAAATCGAAACACTTTCAATTGGATGGGTATTAAAGAGCGCAAAATGACAATCGTGTAATTATTTAAAGAAATGTACCTAATTTATAAACAGGCAATGTTTCTGTTAAAGTACTTGTGGCTTCTTCGTTATAATTTGCCACCGACTGCAGGTTTGTTAAAGAACAATACTGAGGATCGTTAACGGCTGGCATCACTCGCTCGAGTTCGTTGCTATTCTTAATCGTAATTACAGCAGCATCCTCTCGATCGTCGCTATTTTCATGGTTTGTTATCCCTCGTTTATCCTCGTTCTTATTCGACAACTCCTGGTTGTACCGACAGGACGCTAATTCTGATTGCGCTATGGTAAAACTTATTTCTGAAGATAACGACCTTCTTTCATTATTGCTTTCATTTTTCTACAGTTGTTCGAAAAAATGCTATTTTAAATTGGATTTATAATAACTTTCTCCGAATTGTTTCTTTTTACATTTCTTCATATTATCAAGCTACTACTCTTACGTTATTGGCAATTACAAAAGAAAGAAAAGAAAAGAAAATAATATTTAAAAGATAGCGGTAATGCAATAGCGAATTATCACAAAATTCAAATCTACCACCGTTGCTTTCTCTATATTCGCATAAAAAATACGATTTCCAAGATTCCATTCATAGATAGCTTTGTTTTCGTTCATTTCTAGAACGGAGAACATGGAATTCTTTATTTGGTTTTTGGAACCGATTTCAGAACCTTTGAGGAGCTTCGTACTATTGAACTTACCATCAGATGCATGCTTGTCGTTGGGTAATACCATAGAAACGTTATCCCTAAAAATAAATAGAATTGCAACGATATAACTGCTTCCGTAAATACAGAGTGATTCGCTATTCGTGCGCATATTAAGTTCACCTTATGTACCTCTTAAAGTTGAGACAATTGTCCTCCAGAATTTTCTTTGACGGTCTCATACTGTCATACTCTGAATCCAATTCTACAAAGTTGATCAAACTATTCGATTTCACTGAATCTTTATCCGATTCTCGATTCGAACTGTCGTTGTCACCTTTAACGCTACGCGTTGCCTTGTCGCTCAAGTTTTTAAGGGACGAATGTTTCGAATTCACCTCGTTATAGCCGCAAGATTTCGACATGTCGAATTGCTCCATGCTCAAGCTGTCTTCGCTCGATAAACTTTTCGTCTCGTTCCAACTTTTAGACTCCCGATATTTACAATCTACGTTTTCTTCGATGTCCATCAGACACACTGGCGATGGTTCGTGGCTGGAGGTGACTGTTCCAAGTGGTACAGCAATACTGATCGTTTCGCTGGTAGCAACCGAATAGACAGGAGTCTGATGCGGTTGCACTCTTTCCAGAGGACTCGCGGTTTCTTCGATTACGTCCTCGATATCAACGATCATCGCTTCCGGTTCAGAATCGTCCATGATGTCCTCCGTCGCGTCGTCGGTTCTTTGAGGATCGACTAAAAATAAAATTTGAAGCAAAATAAGTAATACCATCGCTAAATGAATTTCTCTTAATACTTACTAGACGTTGGTGAAGTGTTGAAGCAATTAGCATTTTTCAATCGATCAGTGAGTTGATCCAACGATTGCAGACTGTTCGAACGACCGATATAAAATTCACTTTGAATAGGTTTCCTCGTGAGGCTGCCTACAGACTTGGACCTCTTCAAAGGACTAACTTTGAATAACATCGATTCGTCGCTTCTCGTTTCTAAATATTTGACAATTAAATTATTCTACGATGAAACGTCGATCAATATCGATTATTAATAAATTTGAATCTTTCGCTTACTCGCGGGTGATTCGTCCGTAGATGTTTCGATAGCTGCTTGTCTCAGAAATGGTGTATAAGTAGGTCCTAACAGGCGAAACGTAGAGGATGTCGGTGATATACCGCGATACCTTTCCCAGTCGTACAACTTTCTTGTAAATTCTCGTGAAATACCTTCGAATCGGTAGGATCCAACGGATGTTCGAACCAAGATTTCGCTAGTATCGTTCACGTTTTGCGTTCCATTGTATCTTAAATGGAAAATGCAATTTTATTCGCCAGAAGTAAATTTAACAATTTCACGTATGCACCAGAAACCATAAGGCATTAAAATTCAAGAAGCTACAAGTAACGTGTTGCATCGTACCTTGTATACCCATCGAAACATTCGTCCAATTGTCGAGCATCGTTTTTTTGCCATCCTTTCGCGGTGCTATCGTTGAAACGCGACAGTAACCTCTCCAAAACGAAAAACTCACTTTCGTCGATTGCAGATGCATTCTCGAACTTGTACGACTCCGATGGTTTCGCGTGATGACCACTGGTCTGCGATTTTCCATCACTGACAGTTTCATTACTCTCGCAACTGGCGCTAAAGCCAACACCGTCTTTATTTCTACTGTATTCAGGTTTTAGAGGCGATCTCCAGAGTTGCCAGTCGGTCAGACGACGTCGATTCAGCCGTTGCTGCTCGAAGGGAGCGCTTCCTCGACGAGCTTTCTTCACGCGCTTCCAATCCTGCAATTTCTTGCGAAATTCGGGTGCCAATCTTTCCTCCGACAGCAAACTATCGCGAGGACTTCGCGAATTGGACGAAGTTTCGCGGCTGTCTCTGCCAGCAGCTCTGGGTGACAATTTTTTTAAACGCTCCCATTCGACTAGTTTCTGTTGAAATTCGGTTCCAAATTTTTCTCTGAGGGCACGATAATCTTGCAGGGTGTCGACTTGAGTGTAGAACGGTATCGTTTTCTCAATGTTTTCCACGTTCTCGTCGTAATTACAGCTCGTTGACGCTTCTAGTCCTAACATAGATATCGATCAAAATACATAGAGAAATGCATACTGTCTTTTGTCACGAGAGAGATCGATTCGTCGATTATTTTTTCTCAGCAACTATCGTCAATTTGGTATGTTGCTCGCAAAATTGATCGTTCCGATAACCCGAAAAATTCATACGGATATTTCTCAATTATCGCCACGTGGTCGTCGATGCGATAGTAGCGTGTTATGTAAAACATCGCGAAAAGTTGAGAGGCAAAAGGTAGTACCGAAATGCAAGGAATATCAAGAGAAACTCGCTAAATGCTTTAGATCGCCCAGTGGACTATGCCGTGGGAAGCGGTTTTCAGGTGCACAGCCAAAAGTAATGTGGATCTGCTCATCGCGTTGTCTCGCTAATCGAATATTTGTTTATGCAAATTAATCCAAATTTCAGTGTGAAATGAGAAGCGCTGTTGATGATTATCAGAGAGCGTACGAAAGCGTGACGAACCGCGCGAGAAGTATTCTAGCAGACGCTCAAAATGAGACAAAGTCAACGCTTGATCAACTAACAAAGGACATAAAAGTGTCGAAGAACAACGAGCAGATTCAATTGGAACAGTTTTTAGATAATATTAAGAAAACTCTGCAAAAGTTGCTCGCTCTCGATCCTTCGTGCGGTTCTTTGAAACGAAAATCAGCGATGTCACTGGGCCATCAGGTTTGCCAGGCTTTCGACAACGTGGAATGCGACATCGTGCCCCAAGTAAAAAGAATAGAACGAATGATCGAGAAATTGCAGCGAGACGTGCTGGGTAACATCGAGCGTGCTAAGTCTTTGATACTCTCTTGTCGCAAATGCGTGAACCCTCAAGCATTAACGAAGTGCATCGAGGAGAACGCGAGCTACGCGGAGAAGATACTAGATAAAACGACCGAAAACACGCGCGTTAATCTGAAAAAGATCGAGGCACTGCAACGAGAAGTTTTCAAGTACCACAAGGCGACGATAATAGAAATTTCACGGAAGTATCGCAAGGAATGCGACGCGTTCTTGCAACACCTGAACGACTGCATTTCTGCTATTCGAAATCAAAAGAAGCAACGATAATTTTAAAGTGAAGATCGCACAAGGATGACAGAATACGAATAAGTTGAATCGTAGTTAAATTACCGTGTTGAAAAAGCGTTTGCCTGGGAACGACGTTGATCAGGCTCGATGGGACGCTTAAGCTTGAATTTGTTAAGAATGCTCGTCTAACTTTATTCCACTTCGAGTCTTGTTGCCTCTGTGCTTTCGTTGGTAAAATTGTCGATTCCCCGCCAAGTGATTGCTATCAAAAATAAAACGAATAAAATAAGCTTTTTATGTTAGCACTGACGATGGTGAACGAAACGATTCAATGAAATCCTAGTAAATTTCTGTAATAGACACAAATGAAGAAAACCGATAGAATTGTTCAATGTTTGCATTACATCGAACTATTGGTAGAGAAGTTAATATTGACCTGCCGTTTGAAATCTTTAACAGGTCTGTCTCGATACATCTTCCTCTGTTGCGGAGAACTTCCGCCAAAGATACTTGAATTGAAGAGAAGCGGTGAATTCGTTTCCGAAGAAGACGTATACACGTTATCTTCTTCCTGTGGAGCTATCGTAATCGTTAAAGTTGGAGTTGATCTCTTTGGTAATGATTCCGCATATTTCTCGTCCATTCTGTTCGACGAAGGCATCGTATACTTTTTTTCCGATCTATTCCGTACTGACGATCTTTCTTGATCGACCTAATTTCACATAAACAGTGTATTGCAACAATAGAAACGCATCGATTGCAAATTCGAGCACGTTACAATCTGTCGAAGCAAATGGCACGTAATTACATATTTACCTCGTTTACTGTATCCGTTTCATTGGCATTCAATCTATCCGATGCAATGATATCGTTATCAAGAGGTTCACTGCACCAATTCGAACAATCTGTCTTTTTGTTAGTTTTCCTTTTAGGAGATTGATCGTCACTTTGAACGCTTTTCTGTGAACCTAGAACAATTAGACGGATCACAAACGTTTACGTACAATCTTCAGTTAACACTAAACGTCAAGGAAAGTGTTAGACATATATAAAGCTGAAGAATGATTAAAATTGTCAGGTACTAAATACATATAATAGTATTTATAGCGAAACGAATATTTAAGAATTTCGTACATTCATAATATCCTTCGTTGGACGAGGATGCGGATGAATTCCGGCCACAGGGCGTTCCTAAGTTACAAGGCTCGTTAATAAACGACGAAACGACGGTATTGCTCGACTCTCTGATCTCATCTGGGATTCTAAGGAACTTGGTTGTTGGAGATAGCAAGGGGGTCGTCGTTGTCGTCGTTGCTGTTGTTGGGACGTTCGTCATCGACGGGTCCACGATCTCCGCGTCGTTCGTGTAAGCTCGTTCCCACTTGAAGGCAGCCTTGACCCTGGTCCATTTCGAAACTTTCGGCGCGTTTCTAGAGATTTCGTCCGTCGACGTCTGCTTTTCCGCATCGGGTTTGTCCCTCGTCTGCCTCGAGGACGATCGAATGTTGCGCCTCTGAAACGGCGAGTCCCTGCAATTCGCTAACATCGCGTCCAACAGGGACTCCGCGAATCCTGTATCTTCGTCGAGGATATTAATCGGCACGTCCTTGTCCCGCGCGAAGCTGTTCTCCAATTTATTGTTGGCGTTACGCAGCACCTTGAGTCGTTCCAAATTCCTGACGCGCTTGAAAAACTTGGAACTGCGGTTCCTGAGTTCCAGAATTTGCTCTACGAACGCGTACAGGCGATCCAGGTGCTCGAAGACGTCCTCTGTACCAGGATTCGAGGCAGCCACGGCGGACACCGCGGAGTTTCTCGAGGAACACCCAGAGATTTGACCCTCGAACGGCAACGATCCGAGGCCCGTCAAGTAGTCGATCATGTCGTCGTCTTCCTCGAGGTTCCGACTTTTCGTTAGTTCCGTTTGGCACGGGGAATTCTGCTGGCGCCAAGGACTCGCCCACGGATCCGGTGGCGGTGCTGGTAACTCGTTCTCCTCCGTTTTGTACTTAGTTTTAGGTAGGGCCCTTTGCTCGCTGGAACGTCTCGCGTACAATCGACCGACGCTCCTCTCGCTCTTCTGGCCATCGTGATCGGCGATCTTCTCGTTATCAGCCATCTCCGTTCGGTGTCAACCGATTCGTGGGGAGGAGAAATGAAAGAGGCGCGTTCCACTTGCACCGTTCTGCGCGTTCCTTTTTCGCACGAGTTTACAAATCGAATTACCGATATACCCCAACTATATCGAAATAGTCTAATTTTAGAATACCTTTTTTCATGGATATCATAGGCGTGGCGCGGAACGAGTTCAGCCACTTAGCCGTGGCAAAGTTCAATTTTCACTTGCGTGAAATCGTTAGAAGAAGATCGTCGGATAACGATATCGAAGCAGGTAGCGAACTGCGAACTGTAAACAGCATTAAACGTGAAGCCTCATGTAACACTTTTTTTCGTTACACATCCACAAGAACGTACTCGGCTCGTTCTCCATCACTTATCCCGACACACGGTAAACACAAAGTCAGCTGTAGCCTCGTTTATTAATAAAACTGATATTATTACGAAGAGATACGTGTATGTAGAGGTGCATCGATAAATCGCTACGGTGAATACCTCGACGGTTCCCGTTCGGAATGCATTTTTTTACGTTTGGCGGCGTTAAGGGGCCGCGGAAAAAGCGATCTGAAATCGCAGCAGCCTGCCCGCGTGATTATTTTCGGTAGTGAGCATTCGGCATTCGTATTTACAACGGACGGGAGGCCGTGTTGGTGACGGCGAAGCTTTCCACCACGTTCGTAGAGCATGCGCGAACCTGTCCACGATAACCGTGTAAAAGAGGATGGCCTTCCTGTTCTTGTCGAAAATAGATTGCGAAGAGACTATGGCATGTATACCCTCTTCAATGGCCGCCCGCACTTGTATTTATACACGTCTATACGCTCTATACTTACTCATCCGCGATACCTTTCTACACCTATTACAGCTTTTCCATCGTAATATACGTATAGACGAGGTGATTCACTGCTCGTGCGGCAAATTTTTACAGTTGAGCTGATACTACACCTGAAAAGCAACAGAAATGTTCATGTAAGCCTAGTTCCGATTTGCAGAAATGCCAGAGAAAATTGGGATTTTTGTTTTTTTTTTTAGAGAAACAGGAGTTTCACTCGTATTATTAATTGCATCTTCCAAACCGTTAGTCCTACGAGAAAATGACAAACGATATTGAAAAGAGTAATAGATTTTCTATTATAATGGTTCCTATTTTCCTCTGCTGCTTTCTCTCATCTTAATTACAGCATTTTAGAGTACTGCTGATTAAATAAATTCTTCAATTTTTATTGTATAGAAAGAGTAAGATAAATTAGATCTCCCGCTTCAGATGTAAGAGAGAGAACGATATATAAGAAAGCTATAAGAAAGAGTGAGACAGAGTTACCTACCCTATTGAGGAACCCCTGGCGCCATCTCTGCAAAAAGTGCTCAAACTGGTCGCTCAGCATTATCAACAGCGAAGTGAACTACTAAAAACTACTAGCGCCATCTCTGAGGAAAGTAGTGAAACTAATTACCGACCTTGTTTCAGCGTCCCTCTAAGAGATGGCGCTAGTAGTCTTCTGTAGTTTACTTCGCTGTTGATAATGCTGAGCGACCAGTTTGAGCACTTTTTACAGAGATGGCGCCAGGGGTTCGAGAGTAGGGTAGATAACTCTGTCTCACTCTTTCTTATAGCTTTTTATATATCTTTCTCTCTCTTACATCTAAAGCGGGAGATGTAATTTACCTTACTCTTTCTATGCAATGAAAATTAAGAAACTTCTTTATTTAATCAGCAAAATTCTGTAATTAAGATGAGAGTGTTACAACTTTTATTTTATAGTGTAGTATAGAAGTTAACGATAAAACGTTTGATACGTCGACATTTAAGTATCAATAACGATTCATCTTTAAGTGTGCGGTATCATCTCCTTTTAAATGTTCTTTTTTAATGGATGCCATTTATTTATAATTTACCAAGGTTACTTTAAACTTTTAAAGAAGATATTTTAGACATTATAAATTTTAAATTGCAAAGAAGCTATTCTTGCATAGGTGATCGAGTTAAGTCAGGCACCTGTGATACTGCAATAGCTGCAGCTGTAATTATTAAATCGTCGGTTAATTATATATACGTATGTATTGGAAACTTTAGTCGCAAAATAAATTTCATCTACTTACTCATTAAAATTCCTGACATAATGAAGATACTAGGAGTGCAATATATGTTTAGGAAAAATTTAGTAAAACTGCCTACCAAATATGGAAATATTCTGGATAAGCCGATAATTGTACCCCTAAAAATATACTCAATTTAATAAAAGATTCATATAATATGATTTCTCATACGACAGAAATTCGCATATGTATGTATATGTACTGAAAGTGTCACTGACTCAACGGTACATACGTGTAAATAATGTCAGACGAAGTTTCAGATTTATTTAGACATTCTGCGCAAATTAAAAATAGTCCACAAACGAAAAACAGTGACGCTATAAAGAAAAATAGAGAAAATAGAGTTTTCTTTAATACCATAAGTTCTTTCTATGAGATGGAAGCTGTTTCATTTAGTGGAAGTGAAGTTACTGCTTAATTTGCATTAGCATCCGTTTTTTAATCATCAATTAATGCTTCATGGGAGTGAATTCAAATGATAATTATTCATGAGTGAGGAATAATTAACTCGTGCACTATTATATAATGATTTACTTGAGATGTGAAATGGTTGTAGACTAAGTTTGGATTTGCATTTGTTTATATGAAATTACTCCTTTGTGGGTCGTACCGTTAATTCTGTACTATCATATATACATACATATGTAATAAAATAAGTATATGTTAACTACGGTATATTGTTTTATAATTAACCTCACACCGGTAGAGTAATTTTCCAGTAACAATATTGAGCTTGCTGTTCGGCCAATTGCATACGCTATTAGTATTACACAATAAAGACCGATTTGAATTACATTATGAACTGTAAAAAATAGAGCGAAACATGCTACCGCTCCTGCCAGACCCGAGGACACTGAAAACAAAATTAAAACGAGTAAACATTAAAACTGCTGCAATGTTATACGATAATAGTCTAATTTAGTCTAAAACTATTTAATACGCAAAGTATAACATAGTAATAGGAATGAATTTACCTAGAAATATTTTTCTACCAATTACATCGATACCGAGAAGTAAAACAATTTCTGCTAACACGTAGCTCAAGGATAAGTAAAAAAGATCTCGAAAGTGTTCTATGTTTAATCTCTCACAGTTCTGCAGAAATCCTAACGCTAAGTTCTGTACACTAATCATACAACTTGAACTCTTTTTCGGAGATCTGTTAAAGCTTCCCATCTCTTGAAGCAGGTACGTGCTCCAAAGTGCAACCCAGATGATTCTGGTCGTTATAATTATTTATTAAGCTGGAATTAATCTTCAAAGTGATCAGAGCAAGAATATTAGCAAAACAAATAAGAAGAAATATAATTTTGCTTTCAGTTAATATTCTGACATAACAGTTTGACAGGAAATAATTTCTTACCCGGGAAATTGCAGAAAATTAATACAAATTCCTAACATTGTAGTACATTTATATGGCGTTTGACATATCTCACGAATACGTTTATACGTTTTTAGACAGAAGTTTTGTATTACTTTAAAAACGGTCTTTTCTTCGTGTTCTTCATCTTCGTCCGGTCGAACACAGTTATCTAAATTGGTGAACTAAAATGATAGTGGTTCTTCAGTATGGTTCTTCTTTTCGTTTGTCCAAGTAGTATGAACGATAAAAAAAAATGATGCAAATAAATGTTGTTTTAAACGAAATTATATTAAATGAAAAACAGAGAGATATCAATTATTAAAAATGATCATACTGGATAAGTATCGGCGTGCTTCGAATTATTAATTGCATACATCTGTTGTAGTATCATTAGTGCTTCTTCGTGTCGTCGACGATAGATCAGATATCTTGGACTCGCTGGTAACAAACTAGCTGCACATGCCATGATGAAATTCGGTACACCTCCCAATCCTAGAAGAACTCTCCATGAATTTGGTCGAAATTTTTCATTATGCATTCTCATGATCGAAGGCAGCAATACCCAGGACAATCCTATTTACAATTACCATCAGCTATTTTAAATGATTATTTTTTCATTTTCGTGATTTCCTTCTAAATGTTCATAAAACAAGTAATGATGGCTAAAAATTAGCATCCCCTCACTAATTTTACCTAAAGTCGACACGTAACCAATCACTCCGAATAAATCCAAGATAACTAAGCAAAATCCTCTTCGTT
Source organism: Xylocopa sonorina (assembly GCF_050948175.1). NCBI lineage: Eukaryota > Metazoa > Arthropoda > Insecta > Hymenoptera > Apidae > Xylocopa > Xylocopa sonorina. The sequence goes on along the minus strand of NC_135202.1, from coordinate 8,654,058 downwards.
CCATGGGTGAAACTTCGATTAGATAAACTCTTAAGACCACATTGTTGCCAGCTAATCTAGAATAAATGTATTAATGAACTGAATTCCTAAGTATTATCTGGAAACGTATAAAAAGTATTATTTTTGTAGACCGTTATTGAGATCGCGACCTGTGCACAATCGTGATAAGTACCAGTAGTATTTGGCTAAGACTTACCCCAATCCAAGTATAAAAATCGATACGTTTGTCAGGAAAATAGTTTGCGTAAAGGACAAAGCGATACTAGAAAAAAATATAAGAACCATAGCGGCAGGAATCATATCTTTTCGTCCATTTGCATCGATTAATATTCCAAATAAAAATGCTCCCGCAGCCATTCCTATGCAGAATCTTACTTTCATAAAATGCGCTACGTTAGAGTTTTATCGAAGGAGCAAAGTACCAAGCAAGAAGGTTTTAGATTGAGTAATTTTTAAAATAGTATGCACATTGCCGATTATAATGTAGGTCTCTATATGTATACCTAGAGTTAACGTAGCATGCACAGCAATCGTCTGATTTGTATTCAGACTTAAATCGCACGCCATTAGTGGAACTATAACTAGAATAATCGGGGAAATACAAGCCTCTGCAAATGCACACATGCCGCATAATCCAATAATAAACCAATGATAAAGTCCCCATCCTGTAATTAAATAATATCAAGTAACATTCGTATCGAAGATTTAATTAGAAAGTTGTATCGATAAAATAAAGAACTTCATATTCGTGGTAGCGAGTACACCACGAGTATTTCTAATGATAGATATTAGATGTTAAAATGTTAAGAAAATTGATATAATATATAAATTTAATAATATTTAAAACTAAAATCGTTTCTTGTTCTTTTATGTTTTATATTTTCCTTAAAAGATACGAATGTACTTGACTTTGAACAGTATACCGTTTGCCTATCGTTAAGAGAGAGGCCTCTTACGCTACTCATGTATTGTTGTGCAATTTGGAATCGTAGTGGAAAATTTATAGATTTTTTTATCGATTTTTATCTCTTATAATTATTAGTGTCGCTTCTGTATGATATCAAAAGCAAAATGGGAACAATCTTTGAAATTTAGTGACCTTGACATTATATCGTAATTAAAGTATTATAAGTAAATATATTGTATTGCTTGCTATATATACTGTATAAGAGAAATAGTTGCTTTCTCTACATTTTCCCATTATTCCAAGTCTGAAAGTCTCTTTAAGATCGCTATGTATGTATACGTGTAGTATTAGTTTCTCAACCTGTAGATCGCGACCCAATATGGGATCACAAAATAATTACTGTAATCATCTCATTGATAAAATATGAAACAACGAAACCACTTAATGTTATAATTAATATAATTTTATAACCTGTTTTAGTTATGATTTTTTCACAATCATTGGCCATCGTATATTGTAGAATTTAACAGTGGATATTGGTTTACTGTATTATATTTTCCACGTTATAGTTATAAAGATTTGTATACATCATCTTATCCACAAATTAAGGGTATTAATGTAATAATTTCGAATGCTCAAAATTGCAGAAACCATTCGACGATTGATAATAACAATCTTCACTTTAAAGATTTCTACCATAGAATATAATATTCTTCTACATAGTTATACAGTTAGAATTATTAAATGGAAATAAAGTAAATATTAACATATATTATTAATTAAATAAATTATGTCACGCACATAGTTTACGAAAAACACTTATTTATTGTAAAAAGTCACAGGGAATAGTTGATACTGAAATTATCATTGACCGTCGATGTTTGGATACCGTATCTTATCAGTTACAAAATAATCTATTGATTTTAGCCAAAAATAAAGTATAGTCGACATAAATGAGAGCTTTAGTAAAGAGAGATGAATATCTTAATTTGTTTGATTTATGTATCCTTAAAATATTCCTTTGAACCAACAACATCAGGCTTCATGGCCTTCTTTCCGGGTTTCCAGCCAGCTGGACATACTTCTCCATGTATATCAGTATATTGGAATGCTTGAACTAAGCGCAGAGTTTCATCGACAGATCTAAAAATGTATAAATTTTTTTATGATAGCACAAAACAATGAGCGTATGTTAGAAACATTATTCTACAATATAAATTTTACCTGCCAACTGGCAAATCGTTGATAGTAACTTGACGTAATTTTTGTTTATCATCTATGATGAAGAGGCCACGGAATGGAATTCCTGTTTCTTCATCAAGTACACCATAATCGCGTGCAATTTTAGTGCTTTTATCGGCAAGAAGAGGAATGTTCATTTCACCAAGACCACCTTGTTTGCGTGGTGTATTTACCCATGCCAAGTGACTGAAGTGAGAATCGGTAGATGCGGCGATGAGTTTACAACCAATCTGGTCAAATTCTTGGGCACGATCAGAGAAGGCAATAATTTCGGTAGGACAGACAAATGTGCTGTAAATAATAAGTTATCACTTATTAGTATATAACATATATTTAAGAGATATATAAAATCTTAAGTTAAAATATTTACAAGTCTAATGGGTAGAAGAACAGGACAACATATTTTCCTTTGTAGTCGGACAGAGAAATGTCTTTAAATTGTCCATTTACAACTGCAGTACCACTAAAAGCGGGAGCGGGTTTTTGAATTGCTGGAACTGGCATTTTGATGCTGCTAGTCTCTATAATCAAGGAAAAGATATTTATTTAAGTTATTTTAAAGTGTGACAACAACTATAATAAAAAATGTTCTATGTATAGAATGATATAAATTTAAGAAATATACAAGAGTGCAATATTTTTCGGCTATATTTTAATTTATCTTATTAATACATAAAAAACGGTGAACCTTGCATAATCCTATCGTTAACCCCTTATCATTATTGCACAAGGTCTAAACTATATTACCTACATTATCTAGATATTTAAAAAAAACGTTGCTTTGAAAAACAAGAATAATTTATTTGTTAGATATGAAAATGATACGTACATATATGAACTTAAAATACATTTTATTAAATATTTCTAAATATAGTAGAATCAGAAAATAATGGGAAAATTAATGAATCGATTACATAAAACAATGAATTCCTTATTGTGAACGATCACGTAATTCGAAAGCGGATGCTGAAACGTACGAAGAGTACGGAACTACTAATGAAGTGTTCTTAATTTTATTGGAATTTCTAAGTACATAAAATACTAAGTGAATAAAATATAATAATATATTTGTGGATATTGAATAGAATTTAGGCTAATCATGCTGACAATGCAAAAGAAAATGTGTACAAAATTGCGACATATTTCGCAAGGACATTTTTTGTACATTAACGAAGATACATTGCACAAAACTATTAATACTTTAAAAATACGATGGAGCGTACATAATTTTAAGCATCGCGATTGATTTATGCTCGTAAAAGTAAGAAATATATGTATATCAGTGGCGTCGCCATTTAAGGATTTCCGTACACAATGAAATTGTTTCCAGCAAGTTCTTTTCCACGATCGAGAACCTTCGCAAACCATAAGACAGATTGCGAACAAAAGAAGCGATGTTCTAGCTCAGCTTCTATTCGATAGAATAATGAAATTCAACGCTTTTCCGCTACTCGAATACAAATTTTTATACTGGTATTTCGCAATTGTTAGATTCACAAACGTTATTATGTCGCGCGACGTGAAAATGAAATATGGATTAAATGCGTTAGGCGATTAACTAGATATAAAAAATATCAGTTTAAAATTAATTATAAATGTATATGATGTATACCTTCTCTTGTGACTTGTGTATCTATCTGGTCTGAAGTTCAATGAAGTTTGTCCGACGACGACCTTAGTTTCCGTTTGGTACGAATTAAGTACATGCGTAAACTGCAACCAGTTCCAATAGAATTCACGTAACTGAAAAGCGTTATACGCGCCATCTATGGAGCATACCGCCCTCTATCGCAAAAATATTACTTTCCTACTAGCAGTATTATTCTTTGACGCAATATTCATTTTATTGCTGAGAGCTAATATTATTCGTATTACATTTTTTCATTTATAAATATCACCATTTAGTTTTCCTTTACCTAATGAAAACTATCAATAACTAAATAGTATTACCACCTAGGCAACCGAAATGTAACGAGAGGGAGAGAGAGGGAGAGAAGAAGATGAAATCAATTTTAATTTAAAGCATGAATTTCTTTTTACAATACCCCGATTGCTATAATTATTCAGCGAATTAAAGTAGAAATGTCCAACTGAAATTTCATTCACAAAACAAAAGAAATATTACAAAGATCATTCCTTTTTAATACTTGTAATGTCCGTTCGCATTATGAGAGGAAAATCGAATAGTTTTCAAAATTGTATTTGCCGCCTGAACCTTCCGATCCAATTGCATGAGTACATAAGCTGGAGAACACGTTGAAACAATATACTTGACAGTCACAATAAGATCTTGGACGTGCAACGATTAATCAGAATTTGCCGATATATATGCGTTGAATAAGTAAGGTGAGGCACGTTATATCCTTGTATATCATAGTTCTATTTATTTCTATAAATTTTCAAATATTCTTATAACCTGAACAATGAATAGAACATCTTGTTATCAGAAATGAAGTAGGCTTGCATTTCTTCCAAAAGATTTTCTTTTAATTCCGAATAATAATTAGGTCGAATATTAAGTAGGATATTTTATATTTGTACGTGCAAGTGACCTACTTTAAAAGAGTTTCTTTAAATCTGTGAGTATTAATGAAATCTTTCCAAATCTGTAATGCGAAATGGACATGAGGGGGATTTGAGAAAGATCGAACTATTACAAGCATGGAAGTGAAGTAGGGATACAAAATATAGCTATTTCTTATGCATAAGTGATTTATGTTTAATGACAGTAGTTTGTATATATAAGTAATACATCCAAGTTATAAATTATAATACCAAAAGGATCCAACTATATAATATCAGCATTTTATCATTAAATATTACAATACAACAGTAAACAAGACATAAACTCGATAGATAAATACCTTGCAAGTATTTACTATTGTTTTGTTGAAAATTTAACAAATCATTGACATTGGTTGGATGTCTTTCACATGTTTTATGATCTTACAAGTGGCCTAAGGAAAACAGATCTTTTGTATTATTAGAATGAGTGAGCTAGTTCAATATGTGGTGGTACGTGGAGATCTTCTGAAGACAATGGGGTGGCCCATTGGCGCGGTCATAGCTCAAGCATGTCACGCATGCACCGCGGTCACTCATCTCTTCTATAATGATAGTTACACGCAAGCCTACCTTGCCAATTTAGATGTTATGCACAAAGTTGTTTTAGAAGTAAGTATATCCAAGGACGATATGCATTATTGGTATTAAATGTTAAATAGAGTATATTTTTGTACACAACTCTGGTGTATACAATGTTTAAAACAGCGAAGGAGTATGGTGACATTTATAATATATTCATATATGATATATGGATATATTTATACACGTATGACTATTAGGTTCCAGATGAGACCAGTTTAAATGATTTATGTTCAAAATTGTTAAATGAGGACATCCATCATAAGCTCTGGATTGAACAACCTGAAAATATTTCAACATGTTTGGCAACAAAACCTTATCCAAAGAATAAAGTACAATCATATTTTAAGAAATATAAATTACTTAAATTGTAAAAAAAGAAAAATAGCTGAAAGACATAACTCTGTATGTAATTTTTATAATATTTAATTACTTTCTACATATACGTATACGTATTACAATAAAATTAATTAGTAGCATTACATAACTTTAAAAATATTTAATATTCCATTGTAGAGTATCTGAAACGTCGAAATTTGTAATACTACAGAAAAAAAGTATATCATATATTCAATCGTCAAATAATAAATCAATCTTATATGTTTTTAGATGTTTGCTTTATTTTTCTCACATATAGATAGGAATTAATTCCAAGGCAGGATTTGCTATACGCCAAATATGAAAATTATATATATTTATATTTTATTTAACAATACCTGGTAGTATTGACAATGTGTACACGTTACTCCTTTGCTTTACAGTTGATGTTACTACCATATAATCTAATGAAAATTATGTCAGAACGTGCATTGTTAACTGGTATATCTGTAAAAATTTTCTCTTGCAATCATGCAGAAATTTATACTGTTTATTGAATGTACCAAAGACAATTAAATTAAACAGATATGCACACTGAGCATAGCATGAGTTTATGAAAAGGATTAGAGACTTTAAAGGCTTATGGTACTCACTTCTTAAAGCGTTGAACACGTTTTTCAACACCCTGTATATATTATGCAGATCTGAATGATTCATTAAAGAAATAAATTCTGATCATACAAAATGATTGGTTTCATTATAAAAATGATATTTTACTGATTTTTTAATGTAAGTATTCGAAATTTGGTAATAATTAAACGTACAATTAGTTCAAGTTGTGTACAAATTTTAACGAAGAGAAAAATTAAATTTCCTAAGGATGTATTATGTAACTTACATAAATTATAAAATCCTAAAAAATATAATAATATACCGTAGAAATAATTAGTAGAAGTTATGTTTAAATACGTAATATATACCTATAATTCGTTTAAATGTATTTAGAAAATCGCACTTGAGAGAAACCAGAAAAAAAATAAATAGACACTGAAAAATACCGTCTGACTAAAATGTACGCGAATATACGTACAGTCAAAATGACACTGTTTTAAGAAATACAATTAACAGTTATTACTTTTTTCAATTGATATTTTCAACTAAAGAAAGTACAATAAAACAATTAATGTTTTATACTCTTTAAACTATTTACAGTTTATGCTTTCAGGGAACATGTTTTTTTTCTCTTTTGGATAGACACGCGAGAAAAAAGAAATTATTTTTTACGTAAAATGTAACAGACATTGAAAAAAAAATACAATGCCAATAATGTTATTAGACTAATAAATTATTTATTTTTTAGACCTTTGCTACCGCTATTTTATGTTGTGCGAACGATATTTGGATAATTCGGTCATCGATTTTACTTTCATTAAAAATAAGGTAACTTATAAATTATTGACGTTTACGTTTACATTATAAACAAATTGTTGATAAAATTATGATGTTCTAACCGCATTTACGGCAATAAGTTCTAAATATTTATGTACACGCACTATTTGCGGACGCTAAACACTGTAAGTACACTTATTTACAACACCCGATGGCAAGAAGATTATTTCGACATATACGTACGTATATGTCAAAAAATAAAAAAAAATAATATGTACATGGTGTTTATTCTAACGGTCCGCACGACTTTTTAACTGTTTGCGAGATTGTAGGAGAAATGTTGACTGGGCAACATGTAACGATAACAAATAAATATTGTTGGGGAAAAGGAAATCCATTATTTTTTCGGTAGATAGCTGTAATGATCGATATTTCGTAAAGTATCGATCAAACGGAAACAGCTCAAACGGTGGCCAAACCAGGAGTAACGGTCAGGAAGGTTCTGCTGTGCATTTGGTGGGATTGGAAAGGAATCATTTATTATGAGTTAGGACCATTTAGCCAAACACTAAATTCGGATCTCAGTTGTCAACAACTGGACCGTTTGAAGCTAGCGATTGATCAGAAACGGTCAGAATTGGCTAGAATTGGTCAACAGGAGAGATGTTGTGTTCCATCAGGACACGCATGTCTATAGTGACTCGCCAGAAACTCCAGGAGCTTGGTTGGAAAGTTTTGATGCATCCTACATATAGTCCGGATATGGCACCACGCGATTACCATGTTTTTCCTGCATTGCAAAACTTCCTTAGTGATAAGAAATTGACATCAGGAGAAGACTGTGAAAATCGATAGAATTTTTCGCCAATAGGAACCTTCTATGAGAGAGGCATTATGAAGCTACCTTCAAAATGGCAACAAATTATAGAACAAAACGTTGCTTATTTGACTCAAATCGGACAATTCGTAACATATTAAATAAGGTCTTGAAGTTATGTAAAAATAATGGATTTTTTTTCCCTTGAAAAACCCTGAACCTAAGTGATCTTGGACCAGTCACGAAAAGAATATTCTCTAAATATCTGTCACCATTCTATGTTGTTTTATCGCTTTTTTTTTCATAGTGTTAGATAGCGAAGTCTCTCTTTTCATGCGAACCGTCAAAGTGAACACTTTGTATATTTCTTTTTCTTAAATAACTCGGTTCATTTCACGTTAAACTGGATAAATTGTATTTTTACGGTGGAGTATACACAGAGGTCCTTGAAAATATGTACTATCTTCTTTAACATGTTTGTATCACTGCCCTTCTCTTTTTTCTTCCTCTTCTAGCCAATCGTGAAGAATATTCCTTCTTCTCTGTGAACATTCGATAAAGAAACTTATTACAATCATTTGCATGGGCAAGTTGCGCAATGCTTGAAGCAAATATAAAAGATTTGTATACATTCAGAAATAAATAACTGGCCGGTTTGAAACGTACTAGTACGATGCTGTTTAATTGAAACGAACTCGTATCCGTAATGCATCTCATTAATCGTTGATTAGTTACGATTATAAATAATTATGCTATATACATATAAGAATTATGTTAACGTGCGTACAAGCAAAGCATGTAAGAGTATGTAAGCGGACAATTTTACTGAAATTATTCTGCGTTTGTTTCTATAATATATTTCATAGGAGAATTAGAGTTGTCGTTCGATCCTGGATAGCTTAAATAGTTAAAGCAGTCGCCCGGCAAAGCGAAAGACCCGGCTTCGAATCCCAGTCTGGGCTAGATTCTCTTTTTTCTCCCCTATTATTTAAAGTTCACATAGAAATTCTATTTAAGTTAACGCAGCTGGCGAATCTTGGCAAGTAAAGCAACGAAGCTGGAAAGGAACGAAGTTGTAATACTCTTTAAAGCATTCTTTGAAACGTTTTAGTTACTTAGAGGAGCGTGGTACTCTGCCGATTGTGCATGCATACAACGTTAGTATAACTACGGGACTTGCAATTACCAGGATCACGTTAGTTTGGGAGATTAAAGTGAGACGAGTGATGAGGGCGATGGCGATGGTGGTATTGGTTGTAGTGGTGATGGTAGTGGTAGTAGTAGTGGTAGTTGTTGGTAGTGATTAGGGCAGCGCACAATGAGCAATTATTGCTCGGCTAGGTTTCCGTTCGGATCCGTATACTCCTCGTATTCCTCTTCTTGTTCCTCGTAATCCGTCTCTGCGGGTTCAGGACCTTCGACAGCTGGTATCGAGGTGCTAGTGATGTCCTGCTAAGCATACACGAGAATCCAAGCGTTCGTTGCACCTACTTCATCTTTTACGATCCTTCTTCCGACTATTTACACTTATTAGTTATTACCCGGGATTCAATTACTGATCAAAATGAAGTTTGCTAATAAAAATTTATATTTTACAATTGTTATTTTTTTGTTGCGTTTAATTGAGTTCAAATTAGATGCTCTAATTGTTTCGAGGGGAAGACACGAGTGGTGAGGGGGGAAAGAACAAAAAATGAGAAAGAACGTAGTGGGAAGTCGTATACTTTTATACCGCTTGAGCCAGCGGGTGTTACGTTAAAGTGTGAACGAAAGAAAACGAGGTACCTGAGGTGGTCTCCAACCACATCCTGCCAGCGGAAGTCCATCGGCCCCTAACGGACAGGGTGCGTCGAGTCCTGGTACACCTTGGTCTCCTTTATTGCCTTTGTCACCTTTTCTACCGCGTTTCCCTGTCGGTCCCTGTGTTCATACGTAACAAGACTTTGCGATTTAAATGGCATACAGTGGACACGGTTTCGCGAACGTGCAAAAAAGGCCAGGCACAAGAAGAATCTCTTTATGCATAGTAATACTCAATTAAATTGTGCAGAATTCGGAATTGAGCGTTAACGTCTAACAGATGCGTCGAGGGATTATTCTCTGTTACATAGTTTTAAACTCGATCGTGTACTTCGAATCGTTGCAATTGGTCTTTTCTTTTTTTTGTCGAATGTCAGAGGAAGAAAAAAAAAGGAAGTGATTGTACTCTACATTTTCATTTACGCTTTGCATCTTGATCCCTAGTAGACATATTTCTGAAATAGTCATTAATAACTAATGAGTAGATATATGTATATATACGCTGGTGGCAGCATACGTAGCATACATGTATTATATAGATATACGTATCGGGTGGGGAATTAAACATGAATTAAAGTGTTCGTTGTTCCTCTTATCGTAAGAACGCTTGCATTACGTGAACTGGATGATTGAAAGAGTAGTGTGTGACAAACTGGGTGTATGTAATGTATATAGAAAAATGTGATACGTAGAGAAGAAAATGCAGAATCGTGTTTTCGATACATGCGTTATGCATAAAGACGATGTAACTTTGAAACCACCATTCAGTTCGGTATTAATTTCACGCTACTTTCTCATCAATGGTTAATTATACTTTGTGTGACGACAGTTTAATCTAAGAATGTTAGCGAATGATTAATTAATGTATATTTTAGCACACTTTACGAATGAATTTTAGTGATGTCAAATACTGTAATAGGAACGACAATTTAGGTGTTAATTGGTCTTAGTAATAACACGGTAGCAATTGTATGTGACGATTACATGGTAATGCGATATATAATAGTATATATAAGTATACGAATGAAACGATAACAACGAATTTCCGAGCCGACAATTTAGAATTCGGGACGTGGAGCCGTTCTTTCGTGTAGGTATCAGACACTGCATTGTAAAGAAATGTTTCTGAGCCAATTCGCTCGGCAAACTACCATTACTGTCATGTCCGATTATTTAAAACTGATAATCGAATTGCATCAATACTCACAGATTCGCCTTTAGCACCTTTTTCTCCCTTCGGTCCCTGGAATTGGTACGTCAAAGAAAAATATATTCGTTAAGTGACGGTCGTGCCTCTTTTCGTTTCTTTTCGACATGCACGGATACGTATTATGGAACAGAACTTGTTATTAATACAATTTTATGTGCGAAAGTTGCGTTTGCGATGTAAAAGTAACGCGTGGCTTAACGATCGCGTAATTCTGTGAACTTAGTGAAAGGAAGCAAGCAATGAAAGCTCTAACATTAGCCACCCCCTTTTACTTTCCCTCGTTTTACGATTGTATCGTAATCTCAATGGTCAGTTTGTACTCTCAGTGCGCTTCTCCCTCTCTTTAAGATTACAATTAATTGTGTCGGTGAAATTTTGCAAAAACAGTTACTTCAACTTTCTGGAGGGCGCTTGTCGACTACGTTTTAATCGATAGGATAGAAATACAGAGCGTTTGACTAGGGATTCTTCGATCCATCACCTGCCAAACGCTCTGCACGTCTCGATTTCAATTCTCACGAGATAACAGAACCATTTATCGAATAAGAACACTTTAGAGACGAGGTAGTTTGACTAGATTCGCTAGTATACTACAATCATTAGCGGTAAGCTTGGTAATCGAATGCTAGCAATAATGCTGCCTCAGTGTGTATCTATACATACGTATACGTAATCTCTGATTTGACAGAACACGCGTATCTCAAACATTTTAGAGAAAGCAGAGGACATATGCGAATGTTGAAACTATATTTATCAAACACCACGAAATTTGTAAGTAGAGAATTTAATTGGTAAACGTATGTAAACGAATTGGAATACTTGTACGCGGATAGCGAGCATGTGCTATGAAACCGAGGAACTTTCTACGTGGTTCCTGATAAGATCCACGGTGTTAAGGAAACCGTGAATAATATCTTGGTGAGATGTAAAGAGGGAGAAAAGCGCAGGCCCTCCTTTTCGTGCAAAGGAAGTGAAGAGAGAAATTGTCGGGCAGTCCCCGGGGTAAATCAGGCAGATGTATCGTCGTTACCCCGGGCTGGTTAGACTCTGTCGCAATCACACCGAGGGGCGAGCGATAATCGAATGCCACTGTACCTCCGTGCCAGGAATTCCATCGGTACCCTGAGGATAAACAGAATGCGAATTGTTGGTGGCGTGTCGACGTTAAGTCAATGTAATTGAATTTCAGCCGAACGAAATGCCGTTCGAATCGTTACATTGACAATATGACTAATGGACGCCGCAAATGAATTAGTGCCAATGGTGTTAAGGCTAGTGATTGTAGCGAGACACTCGTCACAGAAACAGTCGTCGAGCGCAAGGGGTTGATCGAGATATAGCCAGAAAATTTTGGAAGCAAGCGTGATCACACTTGAATTAATTGACGTTAGATGATCAGATGATTGTAAATTGTCGGCGTATTATCAGGGTAAAATGGTCAGAAATGATACTTACAGGTAGACCAGGATCCCCTCTTTCTCCCTTCGTGCCTGGTTCCCCTTGCGCACCCTGTAAATATGAAGAAGAATAACGAATGTTGTGCTCTGTACGTGTGCGTTTAAACAATACCGTTAAGTTTGCAACCAGCTTAATCTAAACCTGAATGATGAAATCGCAGTATGAGCGTGGTAATCGTAGGATCCAAAAATGATAAATATATAATATATGGTTAAACGGTTCTCCCCGAGGATTGCTCACCTTCATGCCGTCTAATCCTGGTGGCCCCTGAAAGGCAGAGGAAACCTTGTCAAATTCATTGAAGTCACCTAACAATCAATATCGAATATGCTGATTGAAATGTAATTTATAATTAAGAAACTTGATTAGACGCCTCTTGCGCCGTCATTCACAGCAACGTTGTACCTTGCCCAGCTCTTTAAGAAAATGGTTTAGTTTTATATTCATTTACGAACAGATGCATGAGATAAATTGACAGTTTTCGAGATGAACTCGACGATGTTGGTTACTATTGATATCACGTACAACACGTAAAGTACGACTATACGCGATATAATATTTGGTTTTTTTTTTTTAAGGATTGAATGAGATAAACTGAAGGCAGAAAATTTTAAATAACTAATAGTAATACATATTGGTGAGAATGTGCAAGTTGAAAATTTGGTTGGCTGATGTTGGTTTCTCCCAGATTGTTCAAGAGCCAGGCAAGAGCACGATTGATGGGCGTTAGGCAAAGAAAAAAATAAAAAAGGAGCTGAATCGAATTCAAGAAAAGTAGAGAAATAAAAACCAGCGGATTTTGTATTTGTATGCCAATTGTGACTTAAATACCTTCGCTATAATGTATTACGAAATGGCATAACGATCCAACAATTTACGTTACCGTCGTGGTTGCAGCAAATTAACACGTGTTAATTTATCACCCGTGATTCATGATCTTTTACGAGAAGTGCAGATTCACGGATAGAACAAAGAAAAAAAAGAAAAAAAAAAGAGACAAAAAGTATCAAAAGTGGTAAGATATTAGTTAACAATGATCGTCGGATCGCAGCCAGAGCAAAATGCAAAGCGGTAATTTCACTACAAGGTGTGAGAAGCGTTAAATTTCGAAGGGCATCGTATAGAAGCAAAGGACACAGGCACATGCACATTCTGTTTATTAATTGGGACAATGTAAAACAAAATTGTTAGAGTCAATTATTCTTATACGCAAATACGCCGTCGTATTGTTTTCTATAATTTTCATTTTGTTAATTATCAAGGCGCGCCGCTTTACAGTACACACATACGCACGCATCGAAATGTTATGTGTTTTTTCCCCCGCATACCTTTTTATTCGTAATACCATGCATCTATACATATGTATACACAGACCCGTCTCCTTACATCTCTGTATACATACATACATACGCATACACAAATTGTATACACACTTATACTCGAAATGACGTGTACATGTGCACGTGTGCGAATGATCGCTGCATCCGTGCACATCCACACGTATATCCGTATATCTCACTCGCGCATTAGCGTTACCATTAAATGTGCTTTCACGATACGAGAGCTTCATACCTTTACTCATTCCGTTATCTCATTAAAAACTACTCGCATTAGTCTCGATCTAGATTCGATTAGAATATACAGAGCAATAGTGGGAATTGAACCGGGGCGGGCAAAATATTTGTTAACACATTGGTAACATCATTCCTACGAAGTAGCATCGATACTATCCTACTAGTTGTACAACTTCCTGATCTTCGTATCTCATTGTATGGAAATGAACAGTATTTAGCATATTATCGATGACTAGGATCACAAGTAAGGATATTCGTTTACACGTTTACGTTTTGGCTCGTTAAGTACGCATCGTACATATCCGTCAATCTGCAATATTATGTCTTAGGCCTTGATTATTTGTATTTACCGAAATCTCTATCTTCTTTTCGTGTCTCCTAAATCTGGATTCCATTCGTATTATTCACATTTATCGATATCCGCACGGTGAATTCTAGAAATAATTGTCTCGCACTTGTTAACTCTCGATATACAAACGTAATTTAATTAAACTCTTGCGTCAGATAATTTATACGTAGAGGCATACTATGTACCATGTTGGTTAAATTTACAACGAACTAAAGGTATAAACGTTAAAACATACTTACAAGTATGAGAAATTAGGCATAATATAGTATAGCGCATTAGAAATTATTATAAAGTAAATGTAAATTTCACGCGTGTCTAAGAGGCGAACGGTGTCTCTCTTCTTTTGCATAATTTTGATGCACTAAGAAATAGTAAGAAAAATGAAAGATTCTTGTAATACTTAATATTTCTAGTATATTGGCTGAAGAAAATATACACGTCGTTCAATTATAGACTTCATCTAAAAATTTTAAAATTATATATATCGATATAATAAGTATAAAAACTAAAATAATAATAACATTCAAGCATATTTCTCTTATGGAATAATATGAGAAGGTCGGGCAAATTTGTTCACTCAATCTATGCATATCGAATTTCTTAATTGAATTTGTAATTTCGTCAGGTACGAAAAATGTATAGTTTTTGCATCTATACACGTATATCGAAGCAAAAAGGTAAATAATCTGTTCCTACTAGTTTTTATACGTTTTATTTGTTAATTGAAATACGCTCTGCAAAAGGGACGATAAGAAAGTATCGTTAAAAAAATATATTCCGATTGTATCGCGATATAAGAACGCAGGGGCATAACGGGTAAGAAGAAATGTAATAAATAATTTGCTTATTATTACGCGTTGAGAAAGTACATAGGCAATAGTTTCGTTAAGTACAAATCGTTAACCTAAGTAGAAAAATATAAAAGAAAGAAAAAAGAAATATTAAAAAAATATAAGTCTGTCACGGTAAGAGAAATAAGTATCCCGAGAGATGTATTACGTATGAACTGAAAGACGATTAGAGTCGCGGTGAATAGGAACTAAGGCAAAAATGAAAAATTCAATGTGAAATTTATCACAAGGTGTAAATGAAAAATTGAGAAAACGCGCGAAGGAAAACCTGTACGCGAACGAGTCGTAAGATTTCGTTAAGCTTTCGATAAATGTTTTGCGTAATACTTTTTTAAATAGCTTATAAACTGTCGTAAAAAGTTGTGTGTACATAGCAATCTCTATTACCTTAATCTATAGTCTCATTTAAATTGTTTTAAGGCAAAATTTGCTTAGCTTTCGTACCGCGGTACCACGTATAACGCTAAAGCTTCACTATTTCAATTAACATTTTCTCCTCGGTGTATGCGCGCACACATAAAGCACGTATCAGGACGTGCACGCGCATGCACGTGTACATACACAGACACGCACATATAAATGGTGTAGAGATAAACATATAGAATATGTTAAAAAGGACGGATGGTAGTGCGATCATCCGCTGAATATTACGTTGGATAAATAAATGTACAGCACCGACGTAATGCGTATCTGTATTTCACTATCGAAACAAAAGCACTGAATGATTTACTCGTACATATCGGATATCTATGGAAGACGCTTTGTTTCTCCCGAAACTTCACTCTTGTCACACATTGACACGTAATCCATAAATCGGAATAATCGATAATCTTCTCTCAAGTAATTACGTTTCGTTTCTGTTCTGCTGTTTTGTATCTGTTTTCATTTTATGTTGGCTACAATTTGCACACGTGAATGTACCCACTATCGTAATACAAGTATGGCGTTATCCTACACGTAGGATCTTTCTGTTCTTCGAGTAACGATTAATCATAGGAAACTTCTTCTTCCCTTTATCCGTTGGTGGTTACTACGTTCGAGAACATATCACAAACGGTGCCCTCGACCTTTGCAACGGACGGTTCTTTAAACTTTTCCACCATTGTTCATCGTTGAGGAATATCGTTAGTGGATTCCGATCGACGACGAGCGACGAAGCTAATTAATATTCGCGAGCCGATGCTCAATGATACTCTATTGTTCAAAATAACGACTCGAAAGCGATTTACTAACATTTATCTTCGCGATTACACCTTATCCAATAAATGCTAACGATATGACTGTAACATTGAGAACTTCCGACAAGTTGTTCATTCGAAAAAGAGATCCTTTCGAGGTATTCGTACCGCCTGCGTTGTCCCGTTGTCTCTCGAGTCGTTTTCTGCGATTTATCTTAGCGTACTTTACGCGCGACGATGCTAGCCGAATCGTGACCGCCTGTTTTCCCTACAGAAAACGACACGGAAGACAACATACTCGAGAGGCAATCATCATTCGCTGAGAACGCGAAAAATTATGGCATTTTGCCGAACGAGCGACAATTGATTACACTGGTCGTTAGTGAATGCCTAGTAATAATTCAGCAGCGAGGCCAAATAACGATGACGTTAGGAGCGGGAGGTCCGCGTTCTTACCATGGAACCAGGTTTCCCGGCATCTCCGGGTTTTCCGGACTCTCCTCTCAGTCCCATGGGGCCCTGTAAAGAAACAAGAATGTATCTCAATCAACGATTCGATTACTACACACGATGGAAATATCTGCGGTCTCGGTCAATTTTGTCACGCTCAAACACGTGGTTTGATTTTTCCCTTTTTCTGTCACGCTACTGGTACCGTTCTTGTGTCACGTATCGTGCAGCTATTTTGCAGTAATTATCGGTGTCATCGTTGTAAACCAAATACGTGTACTCATAGGCTATTATATATGCAAGTATATTCGACTCGTTTTCCAATTAATGATCGAGTAATTTTTTGGTAGCTGGTTTACCGCCATACGTATCCGATCGGTTCAATTTTTTTTACATTTTATCGCGTTTCAGAACCTACCTAACCTACGAACCTAATCTTGAGAGGAAAATACGTACGGGTAATCCCATTGGACCAGGATCTCCTTTGGCACCCTTCTCTCCCTGTAACGAAAGAAACAACCGAGTGAGAACAGGTCCATTTACATTGTAATGCTTCGTTCGTTCACACTCGTAGAGATTATACGTGAAGATTCTACGTTCTGATGAATTTCTTTTTTTTTTAAATAATTTCGACTTACATACAATTTTTACACGTGGAATTTTTAAATACTTTGTTCCGTCTCGATCGAGATATAGAGTTTAAATGTATCTGAACGTAATGAAATTCTGTTCACAAACGTGACAATACGTGTTTCTTTTAATACGGAATTGTATCAATAAAATGACAGCGTGTAGTGATTACTGACAGGATCGCCTTTGGCACCATCGTGTCCTCGATCGCCTTTTATACCAGGTGGTCCTTGCGGTCCAGGAGTGCCAGCTGGACCGGGTGGTCCTGGTGGACCCATTATCTACGAACATTATGTAAATTCGTATAGAGAATCGGAATTTATGTAAACGTCACATCTTTAATGGAACAACGTGTAAACGGCATAGAATTTCTAAGCAAACAAGACTTTTACTCACCACTTCGCCGGCATTTACTTCGAACGTACCGTCTCCCTGTAATAAAGCGAACAGCATAAATATCCGTTTACCGTGCTCGACGTGTAATTTCGAATGTTTACTGTAAGTCGATAACGAGTATACGAACGGACGTACCTGCCTCCGCCTAAGTTTTTTGTATTTCTGTCAGTGGAAGCCCCATGTCGGATCATGAAAAGAAATAGATTTTATCCTGATATTGTTGAATGCACATCGTTAAAGCTCCACATTCTGCCCGGCCTTTGGTTTCAAACCCATTGTTATGGCAACTATGATATATCCTACTTGTTACACGCGTTGAAACCAAAGACAGAGTATTACTCACGGCGAAAGTTGATGGATATTCAACAACCCTTACGTTCAACGATCGAAAGTCTATACAACGAGCAATTGTATCTATTCCCCCCCGATATCGAATGGGAAATGAATTAAGATACGAGAGGGTTCGGTATAATTCCATCTGTTTTGAACATAAAGAAATTGTTGAGAGATCGACTCACCGATTCGCCTTTCTCTCCTTTGTCACCTTTCACACCTGGATAACCCTGTTTAGCGAAAACACGCGTTAATCGAAATCGTGTTAAATAATCGAGAAAACGATACGTCGACGAATTTACGTACCGGTGGACCTGGCAAACCTGGTGGGCCCATAAGTCCAGGAGGTCCAATGTCACCGTACTCCCCTTTTTCACCCTTGGGTCCAGAAATACCCTGGAAAAGTATTTAATATTGATAAAAAATGTGTGTATATTGGTTTGAGTATAATTCCTTGAACAGCTAGTAATATTAAATATTAAAATATAAGAACGTTACTTTTCGAATCTGAATAGTATTTAATCTGAACAGAAGAAATGGAAGATCTCGTATCTGTAAATCTAAAGTACCATGAAAGTGTTACGTCTAAAGACTTATGTACCTTCTGTTACGCTTATCGTACTGTGTTTATCAAATACTATTAATCGAGCAACTCTAGCGGTTTAGCTCGGTCTCGACTTTGGGAAAACTCATTTAAATAACCAGGTTGATTTACAACCCGGAGAAAAGGCGGCTTAGGAATTAGTGATGCATGAATGAGTCTGTTTCTTTACCGGGCGGTGCTCGACCCTCTAGGTATTTAAATTAATCGAGAATAGTGTTATTGTAACACCTGATGTAATGCTAAATTATGGCGAATAAGTTGTTCTCTTCGATACCGTTTCGTATACAATTTACTCACTGGCAAGCCTGGTGGACCCTGGATACCAGTCTCCCCATCTGTTCCATTAAGTCCAGGTAAACCAGCTGGTCCTTGCTCACCCTTTGGTCCTGGAATTAGGCATTTTTTATAATGAAAATAAAACCAACAGCTATTCTTTGTAACTATTTAATCTGTTACATTATAATCAATGCTTTTTTTCATGGGTAAATAGGTCACTTAATTGTCATTAGCATCTTCTCTCACTCACACTCTCTCTCTCTCTCTCTCCCCTTTTCTCCCTTTCCCCCGTATATATGCGCATGCACATACACACACACATACAGTGACATTTCACTCTAAAAAATCTCATGTATTTACTTATGCATCTTAAATTAACTAATTTATACTTATAACGTGTGAACTCTTACTTGTTCTTTCTAAACGTCTATAATAATAATAACGGATTCTGCGGAATAGATAAAACAGGAGACATTATTTGAGTAACTGTTCGAATCTTCGAATCGTCTTTTTTTTTTGAAAACTCATTGAAATCTGTTTTCGATCTAGACGGGAGTGATAGGGGGAACCGACAGTCGCTCGAACTGGTTAGAAGATAGAAGTAGGTTTTTTGAAAGCGTAGAATGTAGGGTGCCTAGATCCACGTCTGAAACGTCCCGCGGATAGAGCGAGTAGAAGGTCCATTAGATTGGAAGAGGTGGCAAAAGAGAACGCTTTGTCGTTGGGTAACAGTAGAGAAGAAAGAAATCGTTCATTGTCATCCGTATTCCCGTTGAATTTGGTAGAGGAATGGCTCTTGAAAATCTACCTGGTGAGCCCGTGTCTCCCTTGGTGCCTTTTTCTCCTCGATAACCCCGTTCTCCGGGTTCACCCTTTGGACCCGGTAGACCGGGTAGACCTCTCATCAATGCCACACCGCTCTCACCCTTGAAACCCTATAATGTAACACTGTAAGGTCAGGTTCAACCAGGTCCTCCATCTTCGTTTAATCTTTTTAAAGGTTCCTTTCTCTTACAACGAAGCGTTAATCGTTAATTCATTTTTAGGTAGGACGGGTGCAGGGAAAGGATTGGTCGTATCGGAAGTTATCTATTATCTCTTTGATCGATTTCGGCACGAATTTCACGTCTTCGTTTCCGTGTTGTCTGCTTCCTTTTTTCTCTTTTTCTTTTCGCATGGGAACAAAATTTCACCCGTTCGCCGCCAGCGCACAGTTTTTACCATTTCCGTTTCGAGTCCTCGCGTTTATACGAGCTCTGTTATTTCTATAGTTTTTTGCTTTTCGATGGAGAAATATTAACGTTGAAACGTATTTAAAATATATCGAGTAAACTCGTGCTGGCGATCGGTAGGCTCTGTCATTCATGAGTACACTTTGCGGTTGGCAGCGAGTGGGTTAATTAGAATCGAGCAGACGTGCCAAAATCGCTCGGCCAAGACGCATTACGATTAACACACGAAAACCTAAAACGCACTAACATTTAATCGAAAACACAAAAAAGTACTACGGACATAGCATGCACACGACATTGGGAACGAGTTGTTAGTGGGATCAAATTTAGTAGAAACTGGAAGCTATCAGGATTTCTCTTTTTCCACTTTTCTCTCTAGCCTGTACATAGACAATTCTTATCCTTTTCAATACATATCTTATAATTATAGAAACATGATATTAATCTGAATATTTTACTCAAATTTTTACTTTTTTATGCACGTTCGTACATTTCAAAATGTTATCCTCTAAAACATGAAAATAATGCGTGTATACAAACCGATCGTTCGACTCCAATAAAATTTTACTACGCCACAAGATTTAATATCGTATCGTCAAGTGAACTTACTACGTAACGGTTAAGAAGAAAAGGGGGAAACAACGAATGAATAAGAAGAGGATAAAATCGTTGAAAAAAAAAAAAGAAAAATACAATCGACACTGATAGTAATCGTGAATTAGCGGCGTATGACACGATGTAGTTTTAAGTACGAATTGATAGTAAAGCTACATAGTTTCTTTTAGGGGCTGTTTGATACTTACGCGACAATCGCAGGCTTGCATCGATCACCGGTCGATAAAGTTGCGAGAGCCTCAAAGCCGGGGGTAGTAGTATTAGTTATTAGTGATTTGAACCGACACACAGGGAAGAAGTAGTGTGGTGTTACTTGCTACATTAAACACAAATTAGTTACACAAGCTACGTACACTACGCCAAAGACTACTGACTAAAAAAGTAAGCGATAGTCTTTCTCTCCCACCCTCTCATCCCCTTACCACCTTTCTCTCGCTTTCTCATCCTCTCGCACCCTCAATTCTTTCTCCCTCACATTCGCACGCGCTGATCATAGTTACGTAACTGTCATTAGTATACGGATAGACATTGTTAGCTAAACAAGTTTACCTTGCAACATAGAGACTAATTAGAAACGCGCGCCTCAAGATTTGCTCGATGCTCAAGAGAACTTAAACGAGTGCGTTTGCGAATTAGCGGTTCAGTTCGAAGGGAATGCGGCTCGATTTTTGCTTTCTGAAATTACTTGTCAAAGTAGAAAATTTGAAATTCGATTCGTTTCCTGGGACACTTTCAATGGAAGCAAGTGAGTACGCAATGATTCTATCGTGTTCGATCGCGAGTAGCGTAATCAGCGATTTAAATCGCGACAAGTCGTTCCTGATGTAATGACCAACGATGTTTTCTTTTTTTTTTTTTTTTTTTTCTCTAACTGTCCTTTCGTTTGTAAGTGTTTCTTGAGAGAACCGATCACTCGATAAATATGCAAACATACTTACGGTTAAACCTTAAAATAAAAGATACGTTAAACAGCGATGAGGTCGAATAACTTTTAAGCCGTGGTTAGAGATTTTAGTGCGCAGGTGTGTATTTTGGTCGCATCCATCGGAAGATAACTAGTTTTCGTCCTTACTGGGAGGAAGACCCTCTTCTGTGACGCGAATGCAGCGACTCCAGAAGTAAATGTACCGAATAGAGTCTCGACTATCACTTCGCGTACGTGTTATTTGCTGCCACCAACGTTTTTCTTTCGGCAACTTGGACAGTCACCGTTTCTTTTATTTTTTTTTTTTATGCGGTATCTGTTTTAGTTACGTACGCAACTACTTTAAAACGACGACATTGGAACTGTGGATAATGCCATTTCTGCGTTAAGACATTGTATAGTGAGAATTTGTAATTTGCTTTATTCACAAAATTTCGTTAATTTTGAAAATAAGTAAACAGCGAAAGATTCATGTTTTATAGGTGTGCTTTCAATTTCAACAAACTATCATCGTAATTTTGTACAGGTTTGCTAGGATACGTAGGCAACGTGTAATCCTCGGCAAGGTCTTTATCTCGACGTTTCACGGTCGAATTTTTCTATTGTCACATCGCAGCTGTCTTAATCGCAACAAGAACATTATCCATCCATCATCGTCGAAATGACAATGTAGTTGAACGGCTACTTGTTTCAGTTTATTAAATGAAAAGAGGCAGGTGATCGTATTATGCCAAACGTGTTGCATGCTCGCATGCGTGCGTGATAAGATCGTGCAAGTGCTCTCACGTGACTTACATGCAGGTGTTTTAAAGCGTGAATAAACCGTCATGTCATTTTAGAACTGGAGTAGCACCAAGACGTATTAAATTTTGGATCTCGAACCTTACATCGATTTCGCACAGTTCTGCTATCTAGATGTTAAAAAACAGTGTTCATCAAATCAATTTACGGTCATTGTCGACTATCAACTTTGAAGGGGGCGAGGACAAAAACGAAAAAAAAAAACACAAAATTAATAAACGAAGACAAAAAAAAAACTAAACGTCTCGATAAACCGTAACGGAATTTCGAGAAGCAGTGGGCAAAAGTGAAATTATACCGTTCACGGGTTACAAAAGGTGCAAAAGAGGTTTCTCTCACGACGATGTTCAGTGTCTCGTTCCAACAACTTCTACTACCTTAAAACATTTGATCAAAATGGCATGCACCGTCTTGCCCGGTATAAAATAATAATATGCTTTCATCGTGCATTATATATCACAGAGGAGTTTAAAATTGAAAAGAGTATCTCTAAGAGACGGATCGTGTGAAAAGACAGGACGATCGAGGGGATCGTGGAGGGGGGGCATACGTAGAGGGACATGTAGCGGGAGAGAGCTATTTTTCTGTTCAATGTCTCGATGGTTGGAAAGTTGGTCGATTCGATGAACGGTTGTTAGGACGGAATGGTTTGTACGGTCGATTTGGTCGGTGGTCGTACGCCGGAGGACCTCGCTGAAGCTTACCCTCTTCCCTTGCTTTCCCCGGGCACCTTTCTCTCCCGGCAGACCGGGTGGTCCCGTCGGACCCAGCTCCCCCTTCTCGCCCTGGGGCCCTGTGTGCGTGTACATCACGTGCATAAAATAAAACATGACATTCGTTCATTCTCACACGCACTCTCGTTCTCTCGCGTAAAATCATGCATAGACGTAGAACCGAGCTACTTTTTTTTTGTTTTCTTTTATTCTCTCTTTGGAGAAGGACTCTCCTCCCTCGAACTATCTCTCTCGTATCTCGCGAAAGCTTCAACACAGAGGCATACCTCGTCGAAA
The DNA here is from genome assembly GCF_050948175.1 of Xylocopa sonorina. NCBI lineage: Eukaryota > Metazoa > Arthropoda > Insecta > Hymenoptera > Apidae > Xylocopa > Xylocopa sonorina. The sequence goes on along the minus strand of NC_135202.1, from coordinate 8,630,549 downwards.
TGGGCGCGCGTGCGTCTACAGCTTTTATTCCACGTAATTGACATCGCGCCGCGGTTGTTACGCGAGTACGTACTTTTCTCTTTTGTGTACAGGATTGATAATCGAACATCGATCGCGTGATACGCGCGGCGAGAATGAGTTTATTTCTGCCAGGTTATTCAGCGGTTGGTGATAAATCGGACGCACAACGCTTCGTTATTCGCTGGCGCTTAATGACGGCCGTATCTCAGTCTCGAAGTTCCCGATACCGTGGAAATTTAAATCACTTCGGGCGCAGCTACTTCGCTACTTACCACTGTTGAAAGTCTCGATAGCCCTCGAAAGTTCCGAAGATCTTGATAGGTGTCACGAGTCTTTGAAGTCTCGAAAGTCTTAAGAAGTTCTGGAAGTCGTGCCTTCTACGATTCGTCTTTCAGTAGCCGGCCTTTCAGCTCGCCGTCCGATCACGCCGCGTTTTAATTGTCAGATTCGACGCGTATTTACTTTGCCTCGAACGACGCGGAGGAATCAAGAGTACAGTGGCTTTGCGGATCTACGCGATCTCCAAGTGTTTCGTTGCACGAGACTTTCAACAGTTTTCAATATCGAATCGTAGATTCAAATAATCACGGAACTCATCGTGCATACGTATATAATTAATTGGAATAATTCGTGGTATTAACGTTACCTTGATACCTTAAAATGCAGACTGAAACTGTGTTTTCTAGACATATCGCACACGTGTGTATATCACATTTTTATCCTAATATCGATAACGAACAGGTATACTTTGTTTATCGAAATCTACTTTTAACAGATAAACGACACGAAACTTTCTATCGCGAACGGGATCGAGTTTATTTTATTGTTGAAATATTGAGATATGCGCCCGTGAAGTTGGGTAATATACTTGGACATGCATACATCTCTAAAGGCACTAACTGTACAACAACATTCCAATCGATTGAAATCGAGACTGTACCGGTATCCAATGGAGGCACACCTTAACGTGAATCAATTCTAATGCAAGGAGGAAGCAACTCACGGGGACTGCATTGTGGGTATACAGTGAAATCTGTTCACGTGCGGCCGGTATGAAGTTTGACTCCTTGTTCGTCATTATTTTTCTAAACGACTTATTCGATCCAGCGAATGGGCCGATAAATATCGATATCGAGTATAAAACGGGAGGGGAAATTTATCGAGCTACTTTGGTGTTTTATGCAACAGCGGTCGCGCGACCCGGAAGGATAACAACTTTCGTGGCAATTATGTAAATTACATTTCAAATATTTCTCTCGCGTTACTTCAATATTTTCGAACGTAATGGCGATTCTTATGGGATCCGCTCTGTACACAGAGTATAATCGAGATAGGTGTGACCAAACTCCGGTATCGCATTCTCGGCGCTTCTTAAAGGTGAAAAATGAACTTTATAAACGCGAGTTGCCCCGTGGAGTTTCTGCTTCCCAAAGTGGAAATAGTTTTTTATCGCTACAGAATTAACGGGAATGGCCGCGTGAATCCTCGAGTAAGTAAATATCGTAACATCAGAAACAGTCGGTGGAATAAAAAGGGAACTTAATAGCCCGTTCCGTGTAAAAAATGGGGCGGGTATTCGCAGCAATTTCGTAGAAAACAGCTTTCAACACTTTATGCGAGACACCCTGTACACCATATATAAGAGATAGATTTAAGAACCCCTAAAAAAGCATAATTCAAGTCGCTTTATGTGGTCGTATTAAATTACTTTAATATATTATACGCTGCTATTAGTCTTGAGAGAATGTATATTATACCAGGGATATACGTACCAGGTGGTCCTGGTGGACCGGGGGGTCCTTCGAATACTCCAGTTGCAAACGGTTCTCCGTTCAAAGATGTTGTTATACCTCGGTCACCTTTATCACCCTTGTCACCCTGCGGAGAATAATTTAACTTCGGTCAACGGGTACGCCTTTGGAATAAGATTAATGAGTCGAGCGAGGGTAGAATGAGGCGAGATTCATCTTAATATCTATTATTTAAACCTCGTTTAAAGAACGTCCAAATCTCCTTAAGTATATGTTCGAACATGCGCCCGTATGGAAAGGAGCTGACGATGACTTGGCAGGTGCGTTTCTACTATATTAACGATACCCATACAATAATTAACAACTAACAATAGTAAATGAAATGAAATGTAAAGAGTGGATAAAAATGATATATCCGAAATATCCGCTACTCGAAGCGGAATTATCTGACGTTAAACGATCCTCGAGATCGTGTATCCCTTAATGGCAGTCCAAGCGTGACTTTAAGAACTTTAGGGAGAAGTTGACGGTTTTATGCGATGAATTGCGATCGGATAGAGTGATTAGCGGTACGTTAAACGAGGTGAACGACGGTAATATCCGTGTTACCTTAGGTCCCTGTAATCCGGGAGTACCAGGCGGACCAATCGGTCCGATCGGTCCTGGCGTTCCCTTTTCGCCCGGTGGTCCGACGTCACCCCGCGATCCCTGCCTGCCTTCGTGTCCAGGAAGACCTTCGGCTCCCGGAGGACCGGGCGGTCCCGGTGGTCCAGGTTCGCCTGGTTCTCCCTGTTACGTTCCAAGAGTGTTACGTCGTTACCGCTTTCTTCCGGCGAGAGCCCTCGACAAGAGTGTCTCTCGGTACTCGTCAGTTTGTGCCACAGACGGAAGGAACGGGGAAGGAACGCCGGAGAAAAATGACAGTGGCGAATATACAAAGTGGCAGACAGAATACGAAAGAGAGAAAGGAGGAGAATGGCAGATAGATACAGAGAGAGAGAGAGAGAAAGAGAGACGAAAGATAGATAGAAGGAAGAGGATTGCGGATAGAGACGAAGAGAAAGCGCATGGGAAAACTGTGCGTGGAAATTAATCTTTCGAGAAATTGTCATTGATGTGTACAGAGTATATCATCGATGAAATATTATTGAAGTGTTTGCTGTTAATAGTACTTCTGTGTGTGTGTGTTTAATGCATAAAAATGTCATGAATTGCTCTAGTCTTTTAGATTTTCAAAATTCTTGATTTTGTAATCGTTAAGTTAATGTTGTATTTAGTAAGTGGCTAATTGAGCATCACAGGTTATCGTGTTATATATTATTGTAAAAATTTGAACGTGTATGTTCCACGCATAGTTTTAAATTTCGAGAGCATCATGCAGAAGTCATATAGTATCCATCGAGTACTCTTGTATTAAAATTCACTGTTTTCGGGGGTTCTTCTCTACCATTTAATGCTGATATGTCAAATATTGCAAAAAGCACCTATGATGAATGAATTTTACACTCTCTTGCATTGTGTAAACAAACAGTAAAACAGTTAATATTCGCACAACAAATATATACCCTATCCTGAGTACAATTAACGTGAATGAATGGTATATACCGTACGTGCACAATCGATATCTAAACGAATTATGTACTCCAGTATTCAACAAATGGCACGATTCAAATTATTGCAATCTCTAATCGAATGAAAGCTAATTTTTGTACAATTAGTAGAAGTTGCTTAGAAAATTGCGAGAATGTTCACTTGTACAAAGTAACCGTACTCGTAATCTTACCTCCACAAATCTATTCTAAGCAGGAAATGCTAAATATTTATTGCTTTTCTATTTGAAATGGTTGTCTTTACAAGTACAGCATTCACAGATACAACACTACGTGCTCATTTAGGGATATTAGATTATTCGATATTTCCTAAATCTAATAAGTTAGAAGTGGACGAATGGTTAATGGATTCTCCTTGTACGCCTGCGATGTATATCTATTTACATTGATATTTGTTCGTACGGTATACAACTGCGGAAATATGCGCTCGTGTTTTATACACGTGTACGATACATTCACGTCGGTACATTCATCTAATGAAATATAGACAGCGTACACATCGTGTACCACATCTTTGAAAAAGTTTGCGGCTAGAAGAAAATACATAAAACGGAAATGAAACATGCCAACACACGCACGTGCGCGCACTTGTTGTCCGTGCAAGCGTGTTTTAAAATTTGCGTGACAGATTGGAGATAAAACGGCATGCAGAGAGAACAGGACCGTGTCTTCTTCTTTCTTTTTCTCCACGTTCCGACCGTACTTTACGTCAAACTTTTATTCTAAACAATGTTCGTGGCTTTAAAACACGACCCGATGAAACGCGTACTCGAACCCCTCGAAAGTTAAACGGAAAACCTGCTACTTTGTAAGAGCTTCAATTTATTAAGCTCCAGCAGTTCTGATTCGTTTGCAGTCGCATCACTTTTTTCTATCACTGCGTGTTTAAAATCTGTGTGGCAATATTTAAGGGATGACGAAGTAAGAACATCTTCACGCTACATTTTTTGCGAATTGCAATTATTATCAGAGTTAAAAAAAATATTCGACATCAAATGTGTGTGTAACAAGCTATCCAGTAGCTACAGTTACTCGCAGATAAAACGAATTTTGGGATATAATGGGATATTTTTCTAACCGACTGTGCAAGCGATGTCTTTAAAATGTGCACGTATTCGTCATACAGCTGATGAACGTTTATACAAATAACAACAATTCGTTCGTTACTACTTACTCTTAACATAGTCCAGTTAGTGATAAAATGAATTTCTTAGCAAATTTACATGACAAGATAACATAATTTTTACACGGTCCTGAGGAAGAAGGTTTAAAAGAATTAAATGACATCTGGTACGAAGATTTAAAACAAGAAGGTGCAAGATAACTTGTACGTCTTTCTTGATAATCAACAAACATAAAGGAAATTTTCAGTACTCGATTGTCCAAATCCAATTTCGAAAACATCCCTCCCAGAACTTCCTTTATGCACGTCATCGTTCGATTCGCCAAGTAAACGATAGATTTGTCTACTTATAGAAAACAGATATATCCGAAAGCAACTATTACTCTTTCTTTTTCGTTCTCGTCTACGCACAAGTCGAAGGCCTCTCACTAGCTTTGCGAACAAAGTCATCTCTCTACGTTACACACGCGATCGAATATAGCTGCGTATCAAAGGTAAAAAAAAGAAAGATTTTCCAAGTGTGTCTTGCATCGAAGAACGTGAAAATCGAATGCCTGGAGAATCGATGACAGGAAAAAAAAAAGAAAAGAAGGAAGGGTGGAGGAGGAGGGGCTCCCAAAGAGCAGGCGCACTTACTTTCAGTTGTATGATGCTCTGCGCTGAGATATTATGCCCTTGCTCCTGAAGTCCCTAGAAGTAGGTCAACACTACGGGTAAAAACCAAATCGCTACCAGACGACAAAACATAGGGGGGTAACGGGTGGGTGGGAAAACCTAAAACGGATCTTTTTGGGATATTTCGTTTCTCATTGCTCTTCCGAATCCAAGGCATGCCCAGAGATATTCCTAAATACTGTAACTTAAATTAAATACCATTACCAACCAAAAACCAAAGATGACAAAGTTTGCTGCGACGACATCGCAATGGAAGAACAAGCGCTTTAAAAGAAAAACTAGTACAACAACGATAGAAAATTCCTTCGAGTTTTTAAACGCAACTTCTCTCCTCTTGCAAGATCTAATAAGAAGAAGACTAACGATGCGCTTTTCTCGGTACTGCCGATGTCGTCGCGCACTTCGAACCAACGAATGAACGCTACACCGAAAGCACCGTACGAGGCAACGACTAAAAAAAAAAAGAAAAACGGGAAAAAACGAAAAAGGATTGCGTCTAGGAGCGGAGAACTCGAGGGGTAGACACTTGAACTCGAAATGATGGAAGGGGATCGCGGAGTTGGTGAGAACGTTGGCGGGTACGGCGATCGGACGAACGGAAAGGAGCAGAGCAGAGAAGTAGCAGAAGAGAGAAAAGGTACAAGAAGCGGGAGCAGAGACGACGAGAAGAGATTTCTGAACCGCCAACACGAGCCGTGTTGTCTTCCGAAGAGGCCGGTTACCTTCAGAGCGACGATTTCCGCGTAGCCAAGCGTCCCGCCGCGGAGCGTCGTCACCGACCTCTTTAACCCTAATCCCTGTGCATTGACCCGTAGGCGGAAAGATGATTTACATTGTTAATCTGTATCATCGAAGATCGATGCGCGTTGACGAGAAAAAAAATATATAGGGTATTACACCTCGCGCCACGAGGCCATCGAGAATCCATCGAGAGAGCTTAACGATCCGGACGATCAGCGAGCCATCGTCAATTTCCGATAGCCAGTTCTTTTATTTGCGGTTACGTGCGATTTTTTTAGGAGTTTCAGGTATATAAAGTCGTTGATTTCGAAGAGCTAGCGCTATTAAAGATGTCGACGAGTTGCACGATTTTGTATATATTAAGCTCTCGAACTTGCGCGGATTCTTCATCGCATCGTGGCGAACTGTCAGCGAGAATCAATACCAGTGATATTCGGTACTTTTAATCGAGAACGTAGCTTCAATCCTTTAAATATATTTCCGCGTATCTATACGCAGCTGATTATTGTAATCGATTTTACAGTTGTTTCACGAATCATAGTTTGTGTTAAATGCGATGTTTAAATGAAAGTGTAGGATGAAGCAGCTGTCCTCGATCGTCGAGCAAACGAGAAACATTAATATTCATTGTCCAGAAGTTTATAGATAATACCTGGATAATATTGTTTCGATCGCATACACGTGAAACGTTGTTTCAATCAGAAAATTTGACTAGTGCTATTTGTTTTTTTTATCTCGAACGATACATTCTGATAGATTAAGATGTAATCAATTTTTTAAATCGTTAGCAAAGAAAAATGAAGTGGCGAATAATTATCCGAGAACATCAACTATCAATTCGTTATAAACGCGTAACAGTAAATTCATTTCGCTTCATTATGCAGTAAATCCCGAGTAACTGTAACAAACGAGAGCTTCGTTAACTGGCTGCGACGTGTTCCTCCTCTTGAGGGCAACCAGAACGGGTTTTTCATTGGACCGCGAGCGTAACGTTAAGGCTCGCTGGACGATATGGTCCAGCATCAATAACTGTGCTTTAAGCCGGCAAAGATACTGCGATGCAGCGGTAAAAGTGCATCGATGTTCTCTGATTGAAACGCATCGTTGTCAATACGAGGTGCGTAAGTGCACGAACCGTGTACGCAAACCTTTCGACAGGCAAAATACATCGCTCGACTTTCGTGCCTCGTTTTCTGGCACTTTACAACCGTTTAAGCTCCATTTTCGACTAACAGCAAGAGTGAAACGATGTATTTCAGCGAGACTATGCCGAGCTGGAGAATTGTCTAGCGGGACGAGTCACAGGGATCAAATAAGATCCACGTGGCTTGAAATTTCCTTCGTTTTCTTCACCCCAACCAGAACGAAGCGTTAATGAATTGAATAATTTGTGCAGTGAAGAAATAATTTGCATCAGTGCTGTACAATTTGATTCGTGGACGTGATATTTATTCCTTCCGCTAGTCAAATGCTCCAGCTCGGTATACCAAGTATACCAAGTATAAGTTGTATAATTAGCCCTTGGGTTGCTTCACTTCGTTTAGACAGCGTAGTTAGATACCTTTACTGCGGAAAAGACGTCGAAGCCTGGACTTCCCAGCTCGCCCTTCTGTCCTTTTTCTCCAGGTCGACCCTGCAAATCACATACATCGTTGTATTTCAGAGAAAACTGCGACACACGCAAGGTACGAAGCATAGTTGCTGTTAATTAAGATAAGAGACAAGTGTTTGAACTCGTTTCAGTCAGAATTTACATTCAATCGATGTATATCGCAATTATTTTTATCGAAGAGAAAAGTAAATAGATGACCATCGTTGATATTGCAGATGGCTGTACGCCTCAACGACCCCTGTACGCTACCCCATGCTAATCGCGATTCTGTCCCGTACAGTTTTTGAAAGCGGGTTAATTAAAAGCTATTTTTCACGCGTAAAAGGAAACATTAGAGTGGCGAGGCGAAATTTGATTTCTAAATGAAAAACTAAAAGGCGAATTGCGTGGACTCTGTCCACGGCCGACGAAATGTATTCGGGTAATTCATAATAGAATTAAAACGAATGCGATACAGTTCTCCGCGGGTGCACAGCTCTCCGAGGAAGTGCTGTTCGCTACGTAATGTCGTTTGCGAATACGAAACGAGTGCGGAAATGTAATGCAAAGAGTAAAATGTGCAATAAAATGTTGTAAGAGCAGAGTGAAAACATTCGACGCGTTCGAAGAATCGCTGTCTGATGAATAAATCAACTTACGAGAAGTTCGAGAAAATTCGTACGGTATCGAAGAAAAGTGGAGTCAAGATATCCATATTTATACAGATACTTTCCTTACCGCGCTTAACGCATGGTGTACGTCTTATCTGTATAACGTAAGATGTTCGTTCAAGCGTTTACTGTGTTTGAACGTGACTTACTAGTGTAAATGTATTTGCAGAACCGCGTATGTTTAGGCTATCGCTACTAAGGTTCGCAAACGGTAACGCAAGCAATATACCGCGCTGCATAGTATCTATGCATGAACGTGACCTAATACTATAAATGTATTGTCACACTTGTGTATTTATATTTGAATTATCGCTACTAAAATTTATCGTAGTCTCACATAAATTTTTCGAATGGCCAATCGTGCGATCACCCCGCATTTCTATCGAGGAGTCTGTTCAGAATCTCGGTTAGAAACGTTCAGCAGCGCGAACAATGTGCTACGACTTCCTGCGCGCGATTGTTTCATACTTTATAGTCGAGGAGTCGATCGACTTCTAGAAGAGCAGATCGAGAGGATATGCCGGTTGCCCCCTCGAAATGTAAAAGGTATACCAATTACGAGGATATTTTCTCTGGCACCAGCGATCACGCGGGTACACAGAGTCGAGTTGAACGTAAACTGGCAGCACGCACGCGAGAGACCAGTTCTCGCCTGGCTGATCGAAATTCTTTCAACCTGACTACCATCGACAGAACAAATACCGTGTGATATTTGCAATGCATTCGGTTCGTTCCTCCCTTTCCCTCTTTTTCGAACCGCGCGCGAGCTCGCGCGCACCCCCTGGCCACCCCTTCGGCGACCAATTCTCGCATTACGAGCTTTAACGAGCCCCGTTCGATCTACAACAAAATCCACGTGGCTCGTCCCTTTGAAATGAGATACGCGCTTCGGTTATTTACGATCGACGATGCGGAGTTTAATATTTTCATGCTCCTCGCGTTTAAAACAGAGACGCTCCTGCGTACATTTCTGGGAGAACGAGAACCGAAGAAATGGAGGAATGTTCGAATCGCGAGGAAAATTGAAGCGTATGTATCGATGTGGATGCTTAAAGTTCGTAGCTGTTTAAAATATATATTATTGTACCAGAAAACCGAAGAAAGTGTTTCTTGTAGTAGTTCTCGTCTTTTGTGTTGCGATTAGGCACGTGCTACTTGCTCTGACAAGTAAAACTTTATAATAATCTATTTACAGCGATCAGCTATTTGTACAGAGGCTTTCGTCCGCGCAATTTATCCACTTATCGGTTACGTACAGAATTGCATCGAACTACCAAACGATAAACAACTCGGTTTAATCCGCAATTATATGCTGTACAATTAACGCCATGACACGCGCGGTATTACTCCGATATAACTTGCGAGTGCAGTAATTGGTTATTAATGTCCTTCAATCGAAATGTTGGTCATTCTAATTTCCTCCCTTGCGTATACGGACATCACTTACCTCTTCGATAATTATAATTTTTCGACTCGCTGGAAAATGACACGCGCGATTAATTTTAATTTTACTGTTTTCAACTTCTGTCGAGTAACTCTCATTTGCCACGCGCGAAAACTGTCTTTTCTTTAACGATATGAAAGAAATAAGGAGTTGCGTGTGCACTTACCGGCTCACCTTTTGGTCCGTCTAGTCCAATGGGCCCCTGAAAGAACAGACTGATAAGTTTCAGTAATCGATTCGATGGAGCACGATGGAAGATGTGAAAAAAATCATTCCTTGCGATATAATGTGTATACATATGCGAGCATACGACAGGTAGAGGCGTCATCAAGTACTGAAGTGGAGTATAGTAACCTCCACGATATATTTAATGGCGTGGTTGTACATTAGGCGATCGAATGGAGTCATAGATTGATAGCGTGCATGCGAAATACTTTCTGTTCTGTTCCAGGTTGCAGTTTATTCGAGATCGTTAAATGGCACCGACAAAATTTCGTACGCGAAGCCACTGTCCGAGTCGCGAGAACTACTTAGTCGTCTATTAAGCTGGATTTTTCAGCTTTTTACTCGCAACAGTCTTTCCACTGTCCTCTGCCAAAAGATCATTACTCGCTTAGCGTTTCACTTTTTTTAATCATGCTGGACTCCTCACCTTTCAACTCTCTTCTCAACCCTCATAGCTTAAAGTTTGTTTCGCCCAAACCTTTAAACAGTCCTACTTCCCCACATTTCGCGAGTCTTCGCCTTGCCACGCGCACTTCACAAACTTGCAATTCTCGTTCGAAAAACTATCGCTACCCACGAAACGTCGATCCTTAATTACTTCGATCTACGATGCTTCTGCCTCGGAGTCTGCTTCAATCTCGAGGCACAGAACTGGGCATCGCAGAATGTATTCCAGAATCGATTTCCTGTAGCGTACAGGGCATTAGAATAAGCGTGCACGTCAATTTAGAAACCTTACTACCAAAGACCCCATTAGACAGCGAATAATGGTTCAATCTGGAAGATGGCGCGAACCAAGCGGTGCCATTTTTAATTCCGTGGCTGTTGTACATTAATCTATTCGGATTTTTGTCGATTCCCTCGACGAAATCACGCCATATCGTGCAGGTTATTATACGAATGAGTATCATTTCATTTTGTATACGGTACAGTGGTATTCGAAAACTGTTATAATTCTGTACCTTTCTCGATCTACTTCGAACAGAAAGCTATCTTTTGTAGAAAATATGTACTGGCCCCGGCATTGGCAACGTGTCATACTTAAAAGCAAACGTGAAATATTCGATTGCGCCGTTGGTAGACGTACAGACGTAAATATCTGATACTGTGGAAGACGTGTGTGCAAAAATGGATGTTACTCAAAAGTATCGGAGGAAAGCGTTAAGTCGAGTATGAGGTACAAAGATTGCAGAGACGTGTGTAGAGACAGAGAGAACGGGAAAGTGAAAGCGAGAGACACAGAGAGAGAGAGAGAGAGAGAGAGACACAGAGAAAGAGGTTTCGTAAAACGCGTTAGTACAAAATATGATTTAGTTGGTTTAGTTATTATGTGCAAAATAATGTGAAGTACAACGAGCGGCGCATACAAGAACGAAGAGATGTAGAATAGAGAAGGGGAAAACTGTAGAGGCAGACAGCGAGAGAAGAATGGAAAGAAAATAAAAAATAATATACCGGAAAACCGTTCTTGCCCGGCGTCCCGGCCACACCCTGTAAGAAGGGGTATAAAAAATTAAAAACTCGTTTACACAGGACAAGGGTTAGGTGCTCCCGCGTTCATGCAAAAGCAATTATATCGCTGGTCAATCGTGTTCGTAATCATTATAATGTGCATCCCGTTTACCGCCCTACGCGGATAATTATGTACTCCAGTTAATGAAATATTCTTACGGTACGTGTTCAGAAGCGAACGCGTGTTAAAGTTCTCCAAACGATTGTTGATCGCAGGCCAACTCGATTGCGCGTTTCGTCTTCACTATTGTTTTCTCGAACGAATTTGAACGCGATACTTTGAATACCATTGCCAAGAAGAAAAAAGAAAATTAATTCATCGATTTCTCAGTTAAAATACCCGCGTGCATGAATCAAGTTTACTCGTCGATCTTGAAAACCTTAAGAACAAACCGTCCGCGAATTCGCTGGCCAAGCAACAAGTTCCTTAGCCACAAGGTATCGCGGACGTTCAGCTCGATCGATAATAGCCGCGTCTATACCATATTTACGTAGCAATAGTTTACGAATTCAGTGAGATTGCGTATGTATCGTTAGCAGCTACGTCATGCTTCAAACTACACTCTGAAACACGTACACTGCACGTGCGAGCACGACGGGTGCACTACGGGAGGAAGGATCCGAAGGGATGATCTCGAGACGGTGCTGGGTCTACTCACCTGCGGCCCTGGTTCCCCTGGATCGCCCTTCTTCCCTTTCTTCCCCTTTTTCCCTGGCTGCCCGGGAGGACCTGAAACAGGAACGAGCCACGAATTGATACGAGGTTCGCGTACTCGAAACACGAGGAACGTGGCGAGCGCAGAAGGGGTGGAAATTGGGTGCCGGCGGGCGACGAAAGAGGCGGCGGAGACGGCGATGACAGATGCGAGGAACGAGGCGTACGACCGTTAGATCGAACTTCTAACGACGTTACTCTTCCGACCAGGCCCCGTTAAGGCCATTTTCGAGAGTTGCCGCCTGTGCGTGCTCGCGTAGAAAAGTTGACGCGAGATGCCAATCGATCCACGGGGTTGTAATTTCGGGGCACGCTTTGTGTTTGCCGCCGTGCTTGTAATAAAGTTTACCGTAAACGAATTTCCGCATAAAAGCGGCTGGTAACGCGCGATACATCGAACCAGAAAAATTGATACGAACGCTTTCAACGCCTCCGACGATTTTTCTGTTTCATCCCCCCGGCTGGTTACGTACAATCGATTTACTCTGCGCTCTCGTTTAGTTAATGCGACGCTGTTAACGAACACATCGTTTTCCAATTGCTGCGATAAACGGTGGCGATTTGAAGAATGGGTGTTTCATACTTACATATTGTACTATCGATTCTGATATTTTTTAGGAGCACTGTTTTAAAAATCGCATTCGAATCGATGTAGAATGGGAATTATTACCGATCACAGGTTCGATATTGGTTTCGAGCTGAAGACATTATGAGCGAGAATCGTCGTATCCGTAACGGTTGTAACATTATTTCAATTCTAATGACTGTTTCAGTCAGAACTAATATACGCAGCGGTTGGAAACAGTTATATAATTTTCGATCCGTTTCAACCTTCTGACGGTGGCTGCACGAAGTGCACTACATGCGCTTTCGTTTCGCTAAAAACGAACGAGGTCAAGTTCGTAATGAGACTACTAAACGCAGAGGAGAGCAAAGGAGAAAAGAATTAGGAACATTTCCGCGTGGTATGGAAAATTGTAGCAAATTGACATTCTCCTTCGCTTCTTTCTCCTCACCTTTTACGTGACGTCGAAGAAAACGAAAGTACCGAAGCAGGCAGGACGAGAAACGGAAGGAGAAACAGGGGTGGTTGAAATAAGGAATATTAGTCGAGCGTGAGCCAACTTCCCTCAACTTTTTTACAATTCACGGGAAGAATATAAATCTGCTCGCCAGCTGACGAGAAGCAGAAGTGAAATAAGAAACGCACTAACAAGGAAAGTTCGAGGGTTGATATCGGCAGATATTGGAATCAACGGTGAAAATCCGTCTCACATACGAATTGGATTTAAATATCGCACACAACGTGTATCGTTTAAACGTTCGCAAAATTTCAAATAAATCAGCCGAGGTTCCCAGAGATTGCTGCGATCAATAATCGTATCACCGCACGTCCACACGAACGAAAAGCAATCGCGAAAGAGAGACGCTTGCCCCGCTCGACTCGGCCACAGTAGCCTTCGACAACCGTTCGCGTTTGTATCGTCGTTAATCTCACTGGTTACGCTTTCGTAGCATCGAAAAGAACACGGTCGAAGGAAAATAAAGCTGATCGAAGGACTGTAAAAGTAAAATGATACGTTAGCTCGCGCATCGCAACCATTCCGTCATAGGATTATCATCAACGACGAACGCAAAGAAGGCAACGATGAAGACATTTGTTCGATGCCCTCTAGTATTACGAACGCGGTAGGCAAGCGAGGAAAATAAAAACTGTAGAACATGGAACTTCAAGAGGAACGGAAGAAGAAGAAGAAGAAGAAGAAGACGAGGGAACAAGGACGAAGTATAGACTAGCGGCAGAGCCTCGACATGGACGATGCAACCACGAGGATCAAGGCAATCGATCGCTGTACTCACTGAAGAAACTAAATAAACTAAACTAACCAGGAAACTGCAAAAAAGCTCGCACCGCAAAGCAACTATTTTCGTTCTTTATATCGCTCTTCTATATATACAGGGCGATTCTAATAACGTGGTCGAACGAAAATGACCCACCTCGCAGGGGAAATCATTTAACGCACATAACGGTATTGTCGATAGAGTTGTTGCAAGATTAAAAGATCTTCCGTCTAAAACAGAACCACCACCTCGTCTCTTCCTACTACTTCGACTCACTCTCTGTTACGCTCTCTGACACGTACACTTTACCTTACTCCTTGCTCCTCTCACTCTATTTCCGACTCTCGCCCCTACTCCGTTTCGTTACTCTCGATGCGGCAAGTTTTCCTCTCGTTAGACTCGCGGTCAGACCACAAATGACGAGCAGTACCGCCGAGTGTGTACTCGACGAATCACGGGTAGTAACGAGGAAAGTTGCGCTGAAAAAGCGTAAAGGCAAAGCAGCTGGGATGTAACGGTCGCCTATCTACCAGCGGTGTGGTACATATTTGCGCAAAAAGTTTCCGTCGTCTACGTGTACAACCGGTTTAAAGATCGAGGGAAGGCGGATCGGTCTGCCTGGTTAAAGTCAACCAAGTTTACGTCCACCCCTATGGGGACCAGGCGGCGGGGTAAACGGTTGAAGGATGGCGAGTCGTGGCGAACGGAGACGCGAAGCAGGAAGGTAGTCGCTAGTCTAGACGCGACGAAAATACTCGTCGTCGAGGCTCGCAGCCTCTAGTGGAAACCCGTGGTTTTCACCTCCGTCACGCTCGCCTGGAATGGTTGTTCCCGTAGGAACGTTCCCGCGGTTCAGGGGACACGGTCGACCCTTCCGCGAGAGAGTCTTTCGCGCTGGCTACGAGCGAGATTAACGCGCGACGCTTTGGCAACGTTCCGAGGGCAAGGGGCTAACAATAAGCCGGGGCCAGGCAGTCGCGACGAGACTAAGGACGCTTCGTTTTCGTTTACGGAATAGCTCCGGGCGCCCAGAAAATGAGCGACGGGTACAAAGAACCTTTCGCGTCCGTCGACGTTCGATAATGCCTCGGGGACAGCTGAGAGCGGGGTGGTCGATGGTTAGCCGCGCTTCCTGTTCACAAATATTCGGATGCTCGATCGTGGCAAACGTTTCTGGGCTGTTGTAACGCGTTGTTGGTGTTACGTTGACGATGACGCGAGAGATGTTAAAAAGCTATATTTTTCCTGAAATTGTAGGGGTGTATGTAACACGATGGACGGTTTTCAAACGATTTCTGGGAAAGATCGAGACACGTGGAGGCAACCGTGGAGGCAATCGTGGAGGAAGAGGGTGGAACACTTTCGATCGAAATAATGCAGATAGGAGAAAGAGAATAACCGATATCCAGCTATATCAGGCGAAGTTATAGTTTCCGTTCTATTCTTCACGGGCTGTCGCGTTAGCTCGCAGCTTTAAAGGCGGACGCCAAGGCGTTTCATTGTCCGCAGCCTCGTATATACCCGGTATTCTCAATTAATTCACGTATAACGAACATTATGCGCCATAACTTATACCCGGAGAAACAGAATCCGGGGCCTTCTGGTCCGATTCTAAGCCGAAGCTTGATTCTCTCAGCGGGAGGTCTGAAGGAGCGTAGCGGGACCGCACGCGGCGAAGGGAAGCGGGACACAATAAGGAGCCGCCTGGCTGCATTCTTGTTCCTTTCCCCGCTATCCTGCTCCACTTCCTTCGGCTGTCTCGCTTTCCTTTCCTTCCATATTTAACAGTTTCTTCGGATGCGTTCAAGTCGCTCGAATTTTCTATGCGCACTCGCTCTATTCGCGACTGATAATTGAGCAGCCTTAAGCTGTACATTAGAAGTAATATGGCAAGTAGTATAACCGCTACATTCGATATACGGATAACTTCTATGGGCACACGACTGTTAGGTCAGCAGTGACTTATGTTTAACTAAAAATTGATTAACCTTTGTTTGAAATAAACCATCAAAAGTGTCAAAAGATTTTAAGTGACATTTGGGATATTTTAAGCGATCACTGGGATACCTTAAAGTGGCTTTAATTTGGCTATTTTAAATGCTTTCAAGAACTTCTTTTCTTAGTTGTAATTAGACTATTTTAAGGGACTCTTCGAATATCTTAAAGTGGATTCAATCTGGCTACTTCATGCAGTTCTTAGAATTTTTATCTTAGCTGTAACTTCAAGAGGCTCATGGTGCACATCCTGTACGCACAGTTCTGTATTATACGGACCAGGTAATTTTCAGGCATACGTAACAAAGGAAGATTTGAGTTGTTGCTCGCTCGTGAGGACGACACGTCTCCGCAGGATCACGTAGGCGCCTCGCAGTATCGCCTACGTGTTCCGCGGGATCCTGCGGACCATTAGGCTTTTTTTTTTCGCCCAGAGATTTATACTCCCCCCAGAAACGACGATGAACTCGTTAACACTGTATATTGTGTTACTCGGATGTTGGATTACACGTGCGTTTCATCCGTTCGCGGCTAAATTACGTGCCACGGGGAAACGTTCAAATTCCAGCAAGCAAATTTAATGACAAGGGATGAATGTCATACCCGCGTAAGTTGATTACGTATGTAGGGTATACATATCGCGTGCAGTCTACGAATGTAGTTCAAAAGCGGTAATAATTTCCATAGGAACTAAATCTCGTTAACGAAGTGGTTTCGAGTAAGCGGGATGTTTTCGAAGTCGGTGAACGCTTTCGATTGAAAAACGAACATTAACGAAATACCAAAGAATAGAAAGCTTTAAGGAAACGTATGAATTTCTCCAAAAATTGCGATTGAATAAATTTTATTTTCGTAATTGCTAATCGATTCTGATGTCCCTTGAGATGGGACATCCAAGCAATACACTAGACTAGCGATGTCCTCTCAGAATGGACATTCAAACGCAAATAGTCAATGCAATCGCAATGCAAAGTAGTTAAAATCTATATCATCGTGAAAAACGTGCATTAATCGATACGAATCGATGATCAACACTTACGTCCGACCAGTCAGCAGCTTGTCGATTCGTAGTCGACGACTGTGCGCCGCGTTCAAGGGAAGACAAGGCTTACGTACAGAATTACCGCAACTATGCAGAAAGTTTAGTCACCCGACGTATTTTTAGTCGCTCGTTGGGTTGCTCGTATCAAGCACTGACTTGCAATTTTCACGTGGCACAACAATTCGGTTGGTCGAGTCGGTTTGCACGATTTAATATAGCACTTCGTACGTGCGCGCTATAAATATATATATACACACGCGTACAAACGACTCGTACCTATTGATAGTCACCGGGGCAATTAGACTGTTGCATAACTGATAAGTGCAAGCCGGTTGCAGCGGCTGGCCTCAGAGCCAGTGGCTGCACGATCGACAAGCTTAGAATTTTCAAGTGTCCGCAGCTGTTGCGTTGAATCATCCTCCTTCTGTCAATATTACGCGAATCGATTGACGCGTAAACATTCGCAAATGCTGTTTCTCCGGTTGCCGCGTCTCTTTTTTACGTAATGCATCGACGCGTTTAACCTTCGTCCTGATCGAATGGTCCTTCGAATCGTTTTAATTTACTGCACGAACTTCATAATTATTGCACGATCGTTGGCGCAAATTCGCGGGTGTAATCGTCGATGAAATTCGCTGGAAATAATCACGGTTGCCTGACGATCGAGGCGAAAGAACGCCTGTTTACCGCGGCATCGGTAAAACCAACAACTCCTCGCGGATAAATGTATCATCTGTTAGCATTGGTCAACGGCGCGCTCGAAAATACCCGTGTTAACCGTCTCGTATTTATCATCTCGACAATTTACCGGTTATGTATTTCCGCGAAATTAGTACTGTCGTCCGTTTCCGAAATTCCGCGGGGCGGTTCCATAGAAATTCGCATTTGCAATTAGACGAGCGGCAAGCACGGCGCGGTCCCGACCAACCCTCTCCTCCCCCAGGTCTATAACACCCGTGCGCGAGCACCACCCGTTCCACTCGCCCAGTTATGCTGATTGCTTGCCGCAGGAAACAAGTTACAGGTTCCAGAATAATTTTGTTGAAGCGATAAAACGTCTGCAGAAGCAAACGGGAATCAACGTCACTTGGCGAATTTCAGCTAAATCCGTGTACCACCGCGGCGAATCGCGTACGTACATTTTGCTCCCTGTATCTGTGGATGTATGCAAGCCTGTGAGACGAGATAATGGTATGCGTTCCATGCACGCGTGTACGCGGATGTATATTGCTTTAGCCGCTAGTGGTAAATCCGATTGCATAGAGGATCGTTTTTATCATTCGTTTGTAGATACCCAGTGTTTGTAATTGTTTAACGATCTGCAATGTTTAACGTGGGAACAAATATCGGTGGTGTTTCTGTTGCCTGAATATTCTTTCATGGAAATCTCTCCGTTGAGAATTTATATCCGTGCGATAGACTTTTGAATTTAATATTGTTTTTTGTATACGTATATACAGCAGTAAAATTGAAAATTAGTCAAATTGGCTGGATTCGTAAATTTAGTGTCGAAATATCTGAAACTAATTTTTTCAATATCGACGATCCTGTGCCATTCATATCTGTCGTTGCGTCGTAGTGACATGATTGCTCGACAGGACACGGAATAATGATTACAAAAATCTGACGGAACCTCTGACAGGTACGCGTGTACACGCGTGTATGCATATTTATTTATTTACCTACACAGGGGGCACAGATTGTGCGTATATCAGATTGTCGCGCGGCGATTTAACGAACCATAGAATTTCCAAAACGCGAACGACTGACAGAATATCAGTCACATGATTTTCGACGAGCACTCGTGAAATCTAATTAAGCCGGGCGTCGTGAATGGCCGCCATCGATCTCGCTTGGAAATCCAATTACATCTGCATCTCCTCTGGCGCGGCATAGTCGTCTCAATGAGTAAGCAAATCCACTGATTTGCTCGTCGGCATTAATCGGTAAATCAATTGTACGACGATCGCAATGAATTTCATCTCATTTAAACACGAGCGTTTGTTGAATTACCAAATTACCGCCCACCAACCCCCTCGACCTTCTTATGAAGGCAAAAAAACGAAGATAAAAACAGATAAAAGGAGGATAGAGAACGCTGAACGGGTGGCTTTCGAAAGCCATTAAACGAACTGGATGTACCTTCGATGCTGAGGAAACATTATCAGACGAGGTTTCACCGTGTTCTGTTTTAGTTTCTGCTCGTTCATCCCCCTCGTGAAAATGTGTTTCCGTTATTTTCTGAAAAAGCAACGGCGAAAGGGTCGAATTTAAAAATGGACAGGAACGACAACAGGATGGGAAAGAGAAAATTGGTTACACTTGTAATTTTCCAGTCTCTGAACATCTGGAAGCGTGCGGCCATTCGGATTATGATTAATCGATGTTTGAACACGTGTGGTGCACGAAGAATTTAAAGAAAAAAAAGGACTTTTCATATCAATTTACTTATATTAAGCAGCTGCAACGATTTTGTACAACGTCGAAAGTTGATTTATCGTTTGCAATGCATTAACATTTAAAACCAGCTGTAAATGCACATCAGAACGCGATTTCACGATACGTGGACGTATCAACAATTATTAATATCTAATATTCTTTTTGCGCGACAAGCTATAAAAAAAAATGCCTCGCACAAGCAGCTTCGACACTTCAAAGCGTCTTGTCTCGCAATTAATCTCGCCTGGTAATTAGCCTGTTTCGCGTCGTCGGCAGAGCAGAATTTTTCAGTCCGCCGAATTCCTCCGCTTCGCTTCCGTGCATTAAATCTTTCGCATTAGAAACCCGAAGCGTCGTGTAAATTAAATACAGGGGAAAATGAGGAAAATACTCGCAGGATAAACAGGCGCAGCTCTCTGTGCGTCCATTAACTGCACCGTTCTGCACGCGGGACTCAAATTGAACGCGCATTGTTTCTCATCTGGACGCGTTTCATAAATCTGCGATCTGCGCTAAGAGATTAATGACACGTTTTTTCGTTAAGCTTTCGTCGCTCTGCTCCTCTACCCTTTTGGATTACAGGGTTTATTTATATTTTTTAGGGAAACAGCTTCGCTAACAGCAAACGCCATCGCACACGCCACTGCTAGAAATATATAAACGCTTGGAATAATATAACACTAAGAAACGATATTAAAATCTCATCGAGAATAATAAAATGTAATACTGAGCCTAAAGCAACCGAGGAATTAATTTCTAGGATACCAGAATTCTGTCAAACACTCATTATCGCGTTGTTTTCCGATCTTCTCAACCTTGTTTGAGTCACGATCCTCTTTCACGATGCTCAAATATCTGACGACCTCCATCCCGCATAAAATTAGGTAAATTTCACGAGGTAAAGAACGGAAACGCTTTGAAGATAAAAATGTTTAAGAACACAGTTCTAATGAAATCGACTTGTTCAAGCGAGATACGATCCGTTTCGAAGATCTGAACGCGCTCGAACTTTTTTTGGACGAAATTTCGCGTAACAGGGACAGATTTCAACGCGTCTGGAGTCGTTTTCAAAATACGCAGGCACGCAGGGAGGTAATGGAGAGATGGCTGGTGCGCATCGATTCGCGCCACGGCGATGTTCAACGCGTGTAATCACGGCGAGCCAGTCAGCGCGATTATTCGCTCAAGTTTACGAACGCGCGAGCATAATAGAGCAATTATCCCTGATAGGATACGCGCAGGTAGCAACGAGCAAGTCCTGTCGCGGCTGCGTGCATGGAAACGCGGCCTATTCGCTATGTTTGTTTTACAGCCGGGCTTAATCGCGGAACGACCGTGCCTGGAGCGATCCTGCGGAAGGCTAACGGGTGGATTCTTTAAGCCCACGCTGCTCTCTGCATACTTATTCTGAAAAATATTCCTCTCTCAAGAGAACTTTACAACCTTCGAGAGCGTGCGATACTTGCGTACCATCGGGTGCAGTTAAAATTTTTAGCCAAGGAATTTCGTCCTTAATCCCCGTCGTTTCGATCTCAAAGTACGAGTCTCGAGTTTAACGTTGAAAGTCAGTCGGACCAATAAATGGACCGATCCGGCTGATAAATTAAACAGTAACGCACTGGGCGCTGAACACGCGAAGAATTAAAGGATTCGCGACGCATTGTTGAATTGTAGAATAAAAAAAATGGACGCATTGTAACAACGGGACCGTAGCCAGTTCGGTGAAACAGTTCGCGTTCGCCTCTATTGTTACTGCTCCGACACTGTGACACGATACTCCGTGAAATGCTGGTCGCTGTAATACCCCAAGCAACGCTACGTAAACGAGCACACCAATATCGTTTGGTTTTATACCGTGGTATTTGCATGCAAAGATATCTCAGCGTTACTGCTTTTTTGTTAACAGTCCTTCCGTCGCGAGAGATTTTTCTATCCACCTTTAGTATCCCTCTTGCGTTTTTCGGTTCCCACAATGGGGTGTTGCGCGTATGCCCGCGATTTGTGCTCCGCACGCGATCAGACATCCCGAATTAACTTCGCGTGTGGAAGTCCTTGAATTTCTTCATAGCTTTTCTTAGCAGAAATAAGTTGCCATTAAGGTGCCATCAGGCTGGCGCAGTCATAGTAGCTTCAAAGATTCGTGTTCTCTCTTTTATTCGAATTTCATTTTAATTTTGGTTTCCGCTTTAATTTTGTCGCTTCGAAAAGAATTCTGCAATTTCTTCGATGTAAAAAGTCTAAAACTATCCAACGCTCGATAGTATCGGCGCGGAACTTTTTTTTTTCGCAAATTCATCGATCCGGTTGCAAAATGGGATTGTACAGGAAGTGCAAGGGAAGGTCACCGGGGAACTCGCCACTTCGCGAGAGCTTGTTAAACGGTGTAACATTTCCCTCCACGATTTTTGCCTAACTTCGCTTGGAACGGAGTTATAACGCGTCCTAGTTACTACAAACACTCTATGCACTGGCTGCACGCGCTTTAACTGCCCTTTACAAC
This sequence comes from Xylocopa sonorina, assembly GCF_050948175.1. Taxonomy (NCBI): domain Eukaryota; kingdom Metazoa; phylum Arthropoda; class Insecta; order Hymenoptera; family Apidae; genus Xylocopa; species Xylocopa sonorina. Next base: position 8,608,652 of record NC_135202.1, on the reverse strand, counting down.
GCTCTGAGCTTCCCCTGCACGATCGAGCGCCTAACTTCGCGAACCTCCCAGCGCTTTCCTATGCTACTCACGTGAAAAGTTCGTCCCTCCTCCATTTGGTGCAAACGTAATCTGATGATAGTTTCGCGTACGTCGCTACGATAATCAGTATCGAAACATTCATTGAAACTGAAACCAGTCGTCTCTTCGCTCGTCTAATCGAACGAACAATTGACAATTGGCGTAAAGCAAACGATGTACACGCGCGTTGGTGTGCTCGTCGATGAAAGCCAGCAGTTACGTTGCGTCGACAGCGAGAAGCATCCGTACTTTTCGCGGCTGATTTCTGGCAAACCGTGAAATCGTGGTTATACGGTGAAGAAAAGCGTGTTATATGAATAGCGTACCGGTTACCGCGCTTTCACGCACGACTAAGTGCTACATATTCACGAATGTTCCTCGTGTACTGCTAACTGCGAGTTTTGTCTCGAGGCGGAGATACGCAGAATTCGGGACAGTTACGGGCGACGACGTCGATGGATCGTGAATATGCTATTTTGACGCGCGGTCGCGCTGTCAGCCGGACTGTTATTCTCCGTTTTACTATTTCATAGAACAATCAGAGGCGAATAGAACGCGCCTCGAATCTCTCCAGGAACGGACCATATTTGGTATCGATCTTTTCGGATCGATGACGACGATAGCTACGAAAGTAGTCGACCATGAAAGTTTCCAATTCGTGTAACGCTATTTGGCCCCATAATAATTTTATTTCAAAGCTTCCTCTAATTAACGATGATGTCGTAGATTCATTGGCTGTTAATTTTCATTCAACTTTTTCGATTGCAAATAATTGACGCACTCGAGGCACTGATGGCCATCGTGGCGTTCGACGCGCTGAACGAAACTCGATCGAAAGGAGAGGATAAACGGATAGAAAATTGTAGGAGTTTCAATTATTGTTAATGATCAGTTGGAAATTCGACCAAAGGACCGACTCTAAATCAGGTTGCATTTCGATGTAACGGAACACCTCGTTGGAATTACTCGTTATTGTACAGCGTGTTACAAACCTCTCTATGAGTCACAGTTCTACCTAGGAATCAAAGTTAATTCTGGAATAAATACGAGATCGAGTTGCGGTCCCATCGAGTTTCACGAACGTTAATACAGAATCCTGATCCCGATTTAATCGTTGCGAATACAAGTCTAACCTATTGTTCAATTTGCAGAATAGGCATTCGACCGTGTACACGATAAAGGCGGTGGAATTAGTTAAATTTGGAAACGAGGATTTTCATCGCGCCCGATGGAGCGTCGCGTCATCAGCCAGTCTTAACGGAAACGTATCCACTCGAACACAACAAGTAGTCAACTAATTAAGTTTAAGTACCACCGAATTGCTTGTTCTTTGCCAAAATCTACTAAAACCCAGCTGCTGGGCGTGCTCATGAATTAACATAATCTCGAGTGGTAACTCGTTTTAGTAAACCGTACAAGCTTTACGACCGCCAGAGGATTAAAAAGATAATCCGTGCGATACGATTTGACGTGGTGCATGCACAAATTGCCAGGTGGACGTGAACTTGTTACTTGGGAAACCGTTCGACTGTCGTATCAACGGAATCGTACGTGATTAAACATTTTCTGCATTTATACAAACTTTTATTCGTACCTCAATCGCGCGATGGAGAACGCAGCGTAAAACCAAGAGTACGTCCCGACGTTTAAAGCGCGGTCATCAACGGAACGATCCTTTGACATTCGAGGCACGTCAGATACCAACGTCCATTCGAAACCGCACCTCTTTAACACGAGAGCGTTGCATCACCCTCTATCGAACGCAAGAACAGTAAAAAAAAACCGTCCGACACTTTACGACCGTCCCGTTCGAACTTACAAACCGTTCGAGAGAAAGAATAAACGTTTCTAAGATCCGTATTAGTCCTTTGCGCTCAAATGGCGACTCTCACTCGCCACGATGTTTCGCGTGGCAACTCGAGCGGCTGTATTTATGCCGAATTTCGTTATCTCTAGTGGATAAATGCGAAGTATCGGTTCGTAAATAGGTCCCTTAGGCTGTTTATGTCTTCGTTTGAAAAGTGACATTGTGACGTAAAATTCGTCTACGACTGTAGTCCTGAATACGATGTCTCTGGCGTTAGTACAATTTCGACGGTCGTAGCGAGCACACGTATCGCGAAATTTTTAAGTTTCAAAGCGAGTTTAATTTTGAATCGATCATGATTAAATTGCTGGTAGAGCAAGTGTAAACAGTAATTACGTATCGAGTGTGAGAAACAGAAAAATTAGCGTAATAGACAGTGAATCCGGAAGCAGCAGCTATAACACGAGATCCTGGCAATTCAGAATACCTTGGTAAACGTTTTGTGTAATATCACACCTAATACCACTACAGAACTTGTGCAAAATGTTAATTCTTATATAAATTCATTTACAAAATTGTCTCGAGTTGCAGCACCATCCGCTCGAAAAACTCGTCGAGTGCAAAGGGTTAACGTGTCAAGGTTCGATTTACATTTTCTTCTCGAACGTTGCTTACGTCACGTGGCAGTGACGCGACGCGGATCAATGAAAAGGGCCCTTTATCCGGATACCACGGGAGCGGAACATTCCTGCGGCCGCGTCGATGGCGGTCGAGTCCGTAGCTCGATCGAGGAGCAAGGAGTGGTGTAAAAAGAAGATCGTCATTGCCCGCGCTGGGACGGTACCAGTGGAGCTCTGGAAGGAGCAAAAGGCGAGGAGGCGGAGGAAGAAGGAAACGGATGGTCCCGTTTACGCGTTACCTCGAGGATCTGTTCGAAGGCGACTTCTGCTCCTCTGTGTCGCTGTCACGGGCAACAGATCGCGACGGTTGCGGAATCGCGGACGGTATATCGCGAGAGCCAGGTCCCTGTACGTGTATTTCAGAGTTTACGACCGTCCGACAGTGGATGCGGTGCTTCCCAACGGCGCGGCGCCCGGGACTGTCGGAGCCAGGCCAATAAAATGGCACCAACGGCCCTACGTAGGTGTGTATAACGGATGGCCGTTGAGCGCGGCCAGATTTGTTTGACACCATGTTGCGGCAACACCTAATAAAAGATGTTAATACATCCTGCGGTGTCGCGAACCGAAGAAGGGCCAAGAATCGCTGGGACGGAAGTCGCGGCTAGTCAAACGATCGGTTCACCGCCGCTCGCGGTTCAATTGTCGCGGGCACGATGGCATAATTTTCAAGGGTTCTTCCACTTGTACGATCCGTCCGTCGCAGAAATTGCTCGAGCGATAAAAAAGTGTAGAATACGAGAGAACGTTGCGAGGCGATGTATACAGGAGATCGTGTCACGGTATTGAACTGTAAGGTTTGAAGAAAATCTGTGCCAGAGGAAATCGCAACCCTCGCGAGGTACCTTGGGTTGTTAATTTTATTTGAACGCAAAAATCAGGTAGTTTGGCGAAGGGTCGCTCAGAGCCCATCTTTCCTGCAGTTTTTCCCCTGCTAGTACCGTACTGGGACGCGATCCTCCAACGAGGGTAGTTTTGGACGAGCAGCTGCTCTCGCAGAGGAGCACTCGAACTACATCAATTCTTAAATTTAAGACACTTTACGTAGGTACGAAAATGGTTGGTACTTTCGTTGTGCCTTGTGGCGAAATTCGAGCAGTTTAAACAATCTCTTTCTGATTGATCTCACCCACAACTCGAAAATCAAGGTATACTGGACGAACGTTCGTATGCATGTAATTTGTTATTTGTTTCAGTGCGAAGATTAGAAGATACTAGAGTACTCTATATATTTAGATACGTCGTAATTTATCGCGTGTACGCCATTCAGCCGATCTTTGTTGAACGAATCGGTTCACAGCTAATTAAACGGTACCACGTAGCCGTGTTGCACGGCTCAATAACAACGCTGGTTTATAGGCGTGCTACGAATTACCAAGAAAATTGGACGGACAAAGCCAAATCGCTTCGCTGATACAGAATTTTATCGGCCAAATAGGAGGTTTAAGCGCTCGATTCGTGTATAGAGTTTATCGTTTGAAATCTGCTTGATAATTTGAAGTAGCTCGGTTTCCGGCGCGTTCGTCCGCTTTGAATCGATTGAATACGCGGGGTACAGTCGATCGCAAAACGTCTACGTACTCGTACACTCGAATCTCTGTTACTTAAATCGTGCTTATCCTTCGATCACGTTCTTCTGGATGCAATCGTACGCAACGTAGCCTTCTCGCAATCGAACGGATGATCATTGGAAATCGTGTGTAAGACGCGTGAAACTTGAAGGTGCACGCGCACACTTTCGTCAGTGGCTGTACGTAGATATAGGAAATATGAATTATACGAATAGATACGTGGGAAACGTCTGAGTCCATCGGCGTCGTAAATATCCCACCCTCTTTTGCATAACGGAGGCGAGAGGCGGGACTCGCGATACTTACGCCTGGCAATTGATACAGAGCGGCGCACGATTTTTCTTCCGGCAACTTTTCAGAAAATGTCAATCCGTTTTATAGTTTACGACTGGCCGCGTGCACAATCGCAGAAAATAGTGCCCACTAAAGATGCCTCGCCGATAATAGGATTTATAGCGCCATTGAATACTGGTACGAGCGCACGGGCGAGGAGGCGTCCGCCAGAGCGAGAGATCGCGGAACCATTTTTTATTTCTCCTCTCGCCGACGACCCGTCTGCAGGCAATTTCAATCCGCGCGATAGCCGATTAAGAGAAAAGGAAGGACGCGAACGAGGTAGGAAGCAAGATCTTCGACAGGTTATTACCGAGAAACAAACATCGATCGTAACGCCTAAAATATGATCGGCCATTAAATTTCGATCTGATCTTGATCGAAACGTTTGAAACGACCGTGGTGGCGGGCTCTCGAGCGTGGGGGCACCAGGGGAAACAAGACTGGTACAACGATGTAGATCGCATCGGGTTCTAACAAAGCGAGAGGGACAGCAGGAGCGTCGCCCCCGACGGTACGCCGAAACCGACAGGGTATAATGCGCAAACAAAGGGCGAACGAGCGGGAAAAGATATTGCACGCCTTTATTCAGTGGACGAGGTATACTCACCCTCAAAAGTATTGCCATATTCTCAACGAATCTTCATTATTTACGCGATGCAAATTTCTTTTAATAGCCGCACCTATCCCTAACAACCCTGCGTCTAAGAAAGATGATTTTCAGGCTCAAAACACACAAAAGTGATTATTAGGCTCAGGACGAAACGTTCTCCCTCGTTTCACGTTCGAAACGATACGAAATTGTAGTTCTTGGTTGTCAATCGTACAAGCAAGCCTCGTCTTTGTCTCTGCTCTCGAGGAGCAGCGTATGCAGATCCAGAATAGTCGGTAGGGGATTAGTCGAGTGCGACACTGCGCGGACGCATTGTTATTCCAGTAGACAGAGGGGGTGAGTCGACGGATGCGCATATGGACGGTCAGGATTATCTTGAGTCCACGTTACGAGCTCGAGCGTGCACCCCTTCGGTCGCGCGCGGTCGTACGCGACGCCACGAGTCGCGTTACATCGAAATCCCGCGAAGTCCCTTTAAACGTCGAACGCCGCGGTTTAAAGTCGGGGACGTCGCCGGAAACCGAGCAATAAATTGTTACGATAAGCGCAGCCGGGAGCGTGTCCCCCCTATCGCCCAAGCATATGCAAAGGAAACCTCTGCTCGCGTACCATCGGGCCTCTAAACTCGCGAGCATCACCCCCGGTGGAACGATAGCTCTGTTCGCTGTTTCCTCCCCCCTTTCTGTACGTGCTCCGCGTTCACGGATACCCCTGCCTCGTCTGCGTACCAAGTAATTTCTGTTTCGATTCGCGACACGCGCCGGATCTCGAAACCGGCCTTCGAATTATCGTCGCGCGGAATTGGATTATCGACACTGGCCCTCCGGTTAATTGTCGGTTCCACCGATCCTCGATAATATTCCTGCTTCCCAAAATCAATTTCCACGGGGTTTCCAGCGTTTCTTTTGCGTTACCAAAAACCACGATGAGTGGAAACGTATGGGACGGTTAGTAGAGATGCGCACGCTTTACGATTTCCCTTTAAATTCAATAGGTGCCATTTCCTGGTCCATTCATTTGAAATGACACCGCGATGGGATGCTAAAGCTGAGGTTACATATTTACGGTTATTTGCTCGATTTACCGCGTGGCTTCGCTACGGATTTTTACCGGGCCATTTGTAATACTCGTTGTTATTATTAAAATATTAATATCGGTGGGCTCGCGTTAATACGTGAATATTAATTGCTGGTAAATAATAAAACATCGTTATTCCACCGTATCAGTAATATACTAATATCGTTTCTTGACCACAATTAATCGATGTCGATAATTGTTCCTTGCGCGTTAACCGCGTTACGTTCTCCGTCTACCATTATCTCGATTAAATCATAATTACGATGAATAAACGGAATGGAGAACTTTTATTGTTCGTTTTCATCTTTTAAAAAATCATTGATAAATTAAGTTTACAGACTTAATATAACATACAGCGATTACGTATAGTCGATACAATCGTGCTTTCTCACATTTTTTAACGTGAGGCGAGCAAGACCAACTTGTTTCGCGTGCTGACGCGAAGGAACTTAACTTTGCAAGTTAAAGATTCACTGCTGCCTATCACGTAACCGAAATTACAGTCCCATGGTTTTCATCGCTTGCTTCTTTCCAACCGCGATCGCAGTCGCTCGCAACGTGTTAATTTAACAAGTCTACGAAAGTCCAGTTAACGCGAGGAGCCCTCGTCGATGGGGTGCAAGGTACCATTTGGAAATTTCTGTAGTTTAAAGGGCGGAACGGAGAAGGCTGGGTGGCGACAATGGCGGGGTGAAAGTACGACGGGGCAGCAGATGTTTTGTAGATTCGAAAAGACTGTGTTTCGAGATTTATGACAGGGACAGGACGCTAGGATGGCGCGTGGTTAATCCCTCGAGTTGCAAGGGGGCGCAAGCCGGTTCGTCGCTCGGTTCAACACTTAATTTACTCTGGTAAACGTCTATAAAACCAGCACGAGTCTATATAATACTGAAAGGGTTACTCTATTTCAAACTACTACGCGAGCATTACTTTCCTGACCGATCGTATCTGCGAAAGTAGGTGTCGACTTAATTGATCAACGGTGTTTCCGCTGAAATTCCGTCCCACGGATGGGTGAGTTTAAGAATGCACGCGCGTTCGCGTCGCCTGATCGATGCACACACTTCGTCGCCGCTTGTTTCACCGATACAAACGAGACTGATTGCAGAGCCTGCCCTGTAATCGATGCACGTGTACGAAATGCACCAACACCACCTCGCGCTCGCACCGTGACCGGTGTGTAAAAGGCACCACCATAAGCTAAACGCAAGAGCGTTGTAAATTACGAACACGTGCTCGCGCGGGGAAACACCCGAATGGAATACGTACGAGAAAAATGATCGGCCGTTGATTTAAATCTACAACGAGCGAAACACGAATTTCGCCTTTCTCCTCGTTTCGTTCCTTATCACCGTGGATTTTATGGCTTCACCCGTTCCGCCGTCCGTTCTCATCCGGGTGTAAATAATAACGGGCGATGCTCGAGTTGGAAAAATCGCCAGCAGTGATTTGTAAAGTTTGCGCAACCCGTTAATGGTCACTTTGTTCGGCGAAGGTTGAACGACTCGCGAGCTAAATAATTCCAACGGAACGGATCCAACTAAAACGATGAACGTAATCGATAATCGCGGTTCGAGTAGTTTCTGATAACACGAGCGAAGTTTCTAATGCGAAAATCGATTCAGACTATTCGTTTTCATTAAAAAACGTACGCCACGAGAATTTCGAGGTGCCGTTTCCTGTGAGATAACCAGGTGATGCCCGTTTGAATGTTAAGACCTCGCTAAGACGTCCCGTCTCATTTGGGAGTAGCTTAGATGCATGGGGGCTGAACCGCGCCAGGATAACGCAATATTGTTGACCTATTTCCGTGGAAATGGAAATCATAAATCACTGGTTCTTGCTGCCATAACGTCACTCGCAGGGCAACGCCGCGAAGCTCGTTCGTTTATTATAAATTGCGCTTCTAAATGAGTATTCTGTGATTCCTTGAACGGTACACTTTGGCGCAGTGCGAAATAATTTGGCGAACGTTGGACAGATGAGACGAGGTTGAAACGTTTCGCGAATTACACACTCTCTTTCTGTTACTTTCGTGGAATCAACATTTCGTACGATCGCGTGTATCTTTCCTTCGAATGTTCGAAAGCATCGTGGAAAGCAAAGTTGGGAATTAAATATAACTCCAGCTCGATTAATGTCCCTCAGCCAACGAGACGTGGTCCTTTTAGCGCCCGTTTTAGACGAGCGAAAAAGGAGGAGATCGGTCGGTGAATGCGGCTGCTGTGCGTAACGGGAAGTGAATTTCATGCTAAAACCACCGGGATAATTAGTGTCGTGTGTGGCCTCGACTTATCGTGATGTAACATTGGCTCCTTCCGTCGAAACGTCGTCGCGGTTCGCGACGTAGACTCTTGCTGCACACCTCGATAAATTATTGCCTCCGCGGTAATGACACAGGGTGTAAATTCGCCACGCACCCCTGCCTGGCTAACCGAAACAGACGCACCTCTGTGCGTCGAGACTCGACGCTCCAGAAAATAGAAGGATCACCCGACGTCGTGGTCGTCGGAAGGTCTAGACCAAACCTTTGATTCAAGTTCGAATTATGGCGACGATGGACATTTCGCGAGAGCAAAGCAAATGGCAGGCGAGTGGAGAGACGTAGATTGTTGTTCCTTGTTTTCGATGGCAGCGCGGGTTAAATATTGACGATGGGGTCATTTGCCACGTTTATTCGTGGCGAGTGTCCATGAATAATCATGGATTAGTCATCACGTGGATATACGTATATGTATATTTAGAATGGCCACGGTAAGCATCTGCGTATTATTCTATTTGTTTTACAATTCACACGTTGGTTAATCGAGTCCATGCATATTATGGCCAGTGGCGAGGAAGAAAAATGGGAAAGTTCGTGAGATAAGTTCGCGAGACGTTCTTCAATGTTTTTCGACTATTTCATTTTCAATTAAAAAAAGAATAGAGTCATCGTTTAATACCTTTACGTCATCGTTTTGATATATTTCATTGAAAATTGATTGTCCGTCGTGTTTCAGAAATTTGTTACCAATTCTATCGAAACAAATAATTCTCTGCACAAAATGACGAAAACTGAATCTGTACAAATGCATTTTTAAGCATCGCGTATTATACGAATATGCACATTCGTCTGGCACTGTCGAGGGCTGTCGCGGAGATAGTTCATCGTCGAGGATCTTTGGCTCGCAGCCAATCGCATTCTTGGGAACTCCCGCGTGCCTTTGAATTAATACAGGGTGTTCTGTACCTAAAATAGGACAGCCAACACTTTTTTGTATCTATAATTAATCTAAATATAATCTCTGAATATAGTTTGAACCTCGCCAAACAGTCAGTTACCTTCAAAGTTCTTTTCCGTCGAGCTCTCTCAACAGTGCCAGAGCATCTTCTACGATGTCTATTGCACGATAAATTACAGAAACAATTTTATTACCCCGTTTCGATGACCACAGAATGGAACTATCTAATTAAGCGGTTGGCATCAGCCACCATCGTCAATAACTCGTTGTCCATTGGAACAAGGATGAAGAAGTCCCGACATTAGGGTCAAACTGGCTGCAATTGAGGTAATCGATGTCCCCTTGTATAGAACATTAAAGAAATAGCTTAATTGGTAAGCTCGACAACTACGGAACGAGACTTTTCTAATTAAGCGCTTACCGTCCGCGCTGTCAACAGCCTGTCGAGTCTGCTTTCTTAAAAAGGAGATATCGATGCGCTCCAGAAGGGTCCTTAAAACGTACAAGACTCTCGCTGTCCGTGGAATTGTTTGGCAAAATCCAGCAACGAGCGTCAGAGCATAAAAGTGGCTTCGTATAAAACTTTTCTACGCGGTCGCGAGCGAATCGAGAACCGAGCGAAGGTGTCTGAAAATTTCTGGATATCGCTAACCATCGCGAGCAATGTCCCCTCCGGGCTCTAAGATATTCTATAGGAATCGCAGCGTTCGCAGAGAAGAAATCTGCGGTGTTGGCGACAACCGGGAATAAAACCGACCATTTGCATGCACTCCCTGCGCTTCGCAGTTTATAACTCCCTCGGAAAGTTAACGACGAAGATGACGATAACGCGAGGCGTTCGAACGCCTCGCGATTGTCCCCTGTCTCGACGACGAAATCGTTATCGCGTATGCGTTATGCACCTACTGTGTGCAGTTTGACGGAGATCAGTTTCGTCTTTAGACGGAGTGCGACGAAATGATTAAATTGCTTTTTTTAGAATAATATCTGTGGACCAAACTTACTTTGTCGAGCGACCATTCAACTATCTTTCGCAATTTCTTACGTATCTGATATTTTAGTCCAGCGAAAAATGCTTGCGTTGGTTTAGAACGTACGTGTTCGATTGAATCGTACAGGTAAATGAAATTTATAAGCAATCGTGGCATTTGTCGCGTCACGATGACGATGGTAACTGCGAACGCTTCACACGGAAGAGATTTAAAGCCGCCATTTGAAAAGACGCGAGACTTAAAGAACGCTCGCGGTACGTGGCAATTAAAAATAATCCTAGTACCCGTTTCGCACTCGGTAACGACGACGAGTCGGCTTAAGGTAATTTTCCGTGAATTCTTGCGCGGGGCTTAACTTTGAATGCCGATTAGCGCTGGCACGAGGAGCCGCGCGATTTCGATTTATGCTTGTCGCTGCGAGAAAACTGTTCGCTCTTTAAAGAAACGAAAGTTGTCGCGGTAATTAACACGCGCGCGCTTAACGCGTATTCTATGATACCAGGGGCTCCTTTGCTCGTCTGAATGGCACATATTCGCGCGAGTGCGCTTCGTTCTTTATCCTTAGAATTTTCATCAAAGTTTACATTATACGTTCCGCGGAACGTTCTCGTTTGCGTTACGAGATCGTTCAGTTTTAGGTCGTCAAGCTCTGCCAGCCACTCGTATCGATTTCAGCCGGTTTCCCGGCTTTCTTTCCTTTCTTTTATTCGAACTGGTGTACTCTTTTCCCGCGTGCGCGGATACGCGTACGTTGAACGATGAGAAATAGAAAAAGAAGCAATTATCTAATCAGCCATGATTTCTCGTTCGACGTATCAAAACGATTCTCTTTATCGCTTTAAATTTTTCTAAAAATGCCACAATAACGCCCTCGGAATTTATAAATATCCTCGCAACAGTGGACATGTACAGCTTTAAAAATACCACTTCGCGTGCGCACAGGGAGGGAACGAAACAGCGAAACAACGTTATAAAGCGTTTTAAAATCTCGTCTCCGTGAGACTGTTTTAAAGGAGAATGAAATTACCGTAAAAGACGGTGACAAAATACGGCCATTAACTTGCACAGGCTACCGCAAAAACCAGACGCGTCTACATAACGTACAAGTCGCGACGTGACGGGCGAAATTATTTATTCCTCGGTCATCTATTGCCGGATCGTTCCTTTTTTTTCCCACCGGAGAATGAGAAAAGGTCGAAGATAGAAATTTATGGTGACGTTTATTCCTTTCAGGTAGACAGCTCGAGGATGGAAAAGAGGAAAGGGGGATGCGAGGAGGGGTTGTCGAAGAGCAAAAGAGAGAGAGAGAGAGAGAGAGAGACGCGTGTCTCGAGCGAGGTGCAAAGTCAAGAACACTCGAACGTTCCAGGATTTGCATCATTCCCCGTGGAAGCTGCACTGATCGAGCGAAAGTAATTCCGGCGTGGTGGTTGCACGCCGCGCTCCTGTACAGGATCGCGCGGCAAATGGAGTAGGCAATTCATTAGGACGGGCCCGCGTTCCTCGAATTCTGACTTCCTCGCCTCGTTATCCTGCCGTTTCCGTGGTAAAGACGTCGCAGCCCACGTTAACCCACAACGCGGTTATTCCTCCCGCTTTTCGCGCCTCCCGCCTCGCCTCGAACCGATCGAGGACGCTTTTGGGCCACCGTCCGTCATTCGCTGACCTTTCTCCTCTTCTCCTCCTTTTTTCGACCCGGCACTTTCGTCGTTCATCATCGCGCGCTGACTCTCAGACGAAAAAATAGAAGTTGGAGTTTGCTTTGCTCCAGTTCCAGAAACGCTGTCTGAATTTCACTTTAGAGAAATGTAGGTGAGATGGTATGGTAATCCTGTGGAGGATGTCTTGAAGATGGCACGGGTAATACGATTCCATTGGTTCTTAGAAATTATTCAATTTGTTTGTTATCATCTATTTGGTTTTTATCTTTGGATGTATCGTTGAAAAGGGGGAACTGAGACGTTATTCGTAGATAGAAATGGATGTCCTTTGCGCGGAGTTACAATCGCAAAATGTGTGCACGCGTGCAGCCGATTTCCCAGTTATTTTACAAAACAAAATGAAACGTGGAAAGGTTCCATCAGTTCTGTATTAATGACAGCCTTTCAATGTTTGAATAAATATGAAATATGTTATATAAGTTGCCCGTGCTTGTATTACATAATGCGCGCATGTCAATTCGCTTATTACCTATCAATTTCATGAATATTAATAATAATGAAAAAATGCTTGAGTAAACTTTCATACGGAATACGTTGCATGAAATTCCTTCTGCTTGTATCATATAATTCACTTAAATTACCGTCTTGTCAAACATCGTTTCAATAAAACGCATCGAGCAAAGTCAACGCGAGGTACTGCACGTTTCATAAATTATTAATTTTCCAAGCGCCGCGAATTACTTTCTAGTAATGAAAAATGACCGCTCGTTAATATTCCAAAGATGTGGACCAAAAGTTGTGTATTTCGTAGTGTCGCATAATTGATACCTTCGTCTCATAGCATTTGCGCAAAATTACTAAATGTAACTCTGTGCAGCCATTCCATGCGATGCGAAGAAACCAACCTATTAACGTTCGACAACTTTTTTGGCTAGCTGTGAATGAAACAGCAAAATATTCCAAATAAAAACTATACAGTTTTTTTGTGGATCCAGCAGAGATTGAAACTGTCCGTTATAAATCGTTCTCCTCTCGGTTGATTAATCACGCTCGCCATATTGGCACGGCCAATCCGTTTTTCAGAACTTTAAGCACAGATTCGAAGTGAAACAACCGCGAAAACATTTGGCCAAACAATTCCTGATTGAATTCGGACAAAGCAAATTCGACGCAACTTTGACCGTGATCTCACGACGACTCGAGAGGCCATTTTGCAACGTAACAGGAGACAGCTTCGCGAGAAACCTGGACGTGGCAACTTCTCGATCCGTCGATTCTCTGGGAAGCCACCGCGTCTTGCGTTTCACCGATCGATGCACCGTGAAATGTTTCCACCGACAGACCAGAGAACAATCCAATGCAATATGGACTGGTGGGAATAAATCGTTGGATAAATTCCTCGAGAGCGACTGCGAAATGTGTATATAGATACTTGTACAGATATGCATATGTATGCAGAATTTCCATCGTCAGCCTGTCCGACCGTTTTATCTCCTCTGTGCTTCGCAGCGTTTAATTCTCGTCGTTACAAAATAATTGTAATTCACTTGCTCGTGAATATGGATTCACCGCGTTTCCATCCGTGGCGAAAGTAAATGCAGCGGATCCACGCTAAGTTCGCGTCGCGTCGCGTCGCGTTGCTGGAACCGTAGAAATCGCGTTCGCCATCGAGCGTGTATCGATAATTGTTGCCACGTTCTTCGCTCCCTTAATTAAGACGGAAATTACGCGGCTTAATTAATCCGACAATCGATGCTCGCGTTTCGCGCGCGCACAAAAGACGCGCGATACACGAGGATTAAGTTGAACGCATATTGCCACGGAAACGATGCACGTGCACGAACTTACATCGATTGTTGGGCCGGTCAATTTTCTCCCCGTACGTATTTCCGGCATGTTCCATCGACTCGCCTATAATTACATCACGATCGTCTCACATTTTTCTCCTTTTTTTCGTGTTCCACTTTTCTATCTATTTTAATGGAAAAGATTAAACGCTCGATACTCAATGGTATCTCTGCGCGGTGGTATCTCCGCTGTAATTTACGAGGCGAGTTGCACGGCGATTAAAATCATAGAATATACTTTCGATCCTGCGCGTTTTGCTCTTAACAATGCGAGAGAACAGATGGAGAAGAAGGTATTCGATTTTTTTGTAGCGAAAGGTGGCTTAATTTTTCGTTTCGTCACCGAGTTTCTTCGTTTTCTGTATCTCGATCGTGACCAGAATTCTATTAACACGCGGGACCGAAAACCGTCCAGACATTCAATTACGAATACGATAAGCCATCGCGGCTCGATGCGTCGGGACGAAAGAAAGTGCGAACACGATCGTAAAGCGAGGGCCAATAAAGCAGGCATCGGAAACCGAATATCCGTCCCACGTCGAAAGGTATGCATTATCCTAACAATTTAGCTCGTAATTCATCGTGAGTAAAATCATCCCGCAAGCTTGTTGCCGCTCGATCGTTCGAAGGAACACGATAATCGATCGTCGGAGCGCCTACTTACGTGGGATCGACGATAATACTCGGGACGAGGAAGGGACGAGGCACGGCTCTCTCGGTTCGTTGACTTCCGCCTTGTACATTTTCTTTCTCCGCGTCCCTTTTTTCTTTTTTCTTCTTTTTTTTTTTTATCCCAGCGATGCCAGTCACGGGTTTAAAAGGTCTCTGAAAATCCTGTCCGTGGTGTTTGCTTTTGTTTGGAAGAAAATACCGCGGCGAGACGGTGGCGCGTTGCGTTAACGAGGAGCGCGTGGGAGACGCGACGTCTGACCCCCTACGATCCTGCATCGACGTCCCGATGGAAGAGGCACGCGTTATCGGCAGGTTCCCGCGATATACGCTCGCATAACTAACGTACCCTCCGCTGCTGGGACTTCATAAAATCCGTGCGTGAATTTCGCCGATACTCAGCCTCGCTGGGACACTCGTCGAATCTTTTCTTTCCTTTCTCTCTTTATTTCTGTTCCTTTTCCCCCTTTTTTCGTCGCTCTTCCATTATTCGACATTTATCCGCTGCTCGATGTCGCGTCCTTTATCCCAGTCTGTTGTAACACGGTCAATTTCGCCGTACCAAAGAACGATACGACTTCTTATTATAGTACAACTCTCTTACACGTCGAGGTATTTTTGTTCTCCTCGAACGTTACCTTTTTGGTCTTCGTGTCAGGGATCGCGAAATGTTTCAATCAATTGGTAGTTTTGGGTTTGCACATTGTTTCTGAGGCATCGATTCGTTTTGTTATTCTGGTAGTTTGGTTTCATGACGTTTGTGATCGATTGTACAGCAGTCGAAATGAAGTATAAAGTTTAGGAACGGAAGTTATGGACTGGTGTCCGACTGCTAATTGTAGTGACTGCACGCTGTCGATAAACACCGTTTAGCCGGCTAAATCGTTTGCCGCGTTTAGTCTCGGAGTTTCAATAAACCGCACGCGAAGTGTGACAATGTAACTGGCATAACGGTCGTGGCTGTGTCCCCCGTGTAGTAATTTGGTCGTAATCACGCCTGCGACACTGTTTGCACGAGTTTTAACTAGCGCATGCATGAACCGCGAGTTCTATCGTCTATAGAGCGATTTGTTATTCAGCTAGCCGTTGCGATAACAGCGAGCATCCTCGCGCGCGTCGTGGAAATGAGCGATCGATTTCATCGAAAAATCGATTCTCTAATCACGTTATCCCGTCTGCCCGCTCGAAGCATCTCTCCAGAGAAAAAAAACGAGATTCGAACAACACAGTAGCCAACTATTAAACCCGAACGAAACCACCTCGTAACATCGTTTATTCAGTGTTCACGAATTACCTGATACCACGTTTTCCCACGACTAAACCGACCTCGTCACCACTCGAAGTCGTATCGTTATTACAACGAACATGCGATCACCGCGTGTACTACACCTTCCATCCGATAGCAGCCGCGAGAAAAGAACCAGCGGACGTGTGGGAGTAAAATAACGTCGAATGTAGGCTGTCGCGAGCCGACATCACCGTTAAAGGATCGCACTGTCAACGCCTCGAACGAAATCCACCAGCAAACCCTTCTTCTCACCCCTCGCGAAGGGAAACGTTGAACACGAAACCACGGATCCGTGTGGTAGTGGCGCAGCTGATTCTGAACTGGAGTCCTGCACTTCCCAGGATTATCTCCCCGTGGTTGGACAATATTCAGAGAATAGTTTGGTCGGACGGCAGTCAGATAGTTGGACGTAGCCGCGGATGCAAAGGAAGGAAGAAGCGAAGTGCTCTCGGAAACACTCGGAGGGCACCGAACACGGTGACGCGCTTCATCCCCTGGCGCGAGCCCTCGGGGGTGCCGCTCGCGTAACGGAAGTATGACAGGGCTCTGCGTGGCAGCGACAACCGCCGCACCGTTCCCAGGTAAGTGTTTCCAACTCGAGGAATCTCGCAAACGAAACCAATTTCCCGGTAGTCGCGACACTTCCTCCTCCGAATCGACGGCCACCGATATTCGGTATTCTTCGAGGACCCTCGAACCCTCTATCCAGCGCTCGCCGACAGCCGTATTAGACGGCGAGCCACCCCTCGACGTCGATAGAATCGCCAGTCGAACGAAAGTAACCGAACCTGAGTAGAGGCGATCCAATTTACGCTAATTGTAAAGGCGCGCGATTTTCACCGATCCAGAGCGAACCTCCTCGAATCTACTTTCGACAATGAAACCGATTTCGAGTGGTAGGTGTGTTCGAGACGTCGAACGAGTTTCGAGGGGGTGAGAAAGATTTACGCCTTGATGGGGGATACTTTGTACGGTGCTACGACGTCGATTTCTTAAAATCGAGGAAACTGCACGAGAAGTGCGACAAAAATTGACACCTCGCTAGGTTTGCTTTAAAACCACGCGATTCTTTATCAGACTTTATCATACTTTGAACGCAGTCGAAGCATGCGAGTTACACGATTTCATCTTGTGTACTAGATCGAACTCGATCGATCTGAGAAGAACAGAAGGACGAATATTTCCACGATGGAATTCGAAGGGCCATTCGCCTGGTCGACGATCGCGTTTAAGCAGACTAAGGAATGATCGTTAGTCGAATGACAGTGCGTCGACGTCGATTTCTTAAAATCGAGGAAACTACTCGAGAAGTGTGACAAAAATTGACACGTCGCCAGGTTTCCTTTAAAACCACGCGATTCTTTATCAAACTTTATCATACTTTGAACGCAGTCGAATCATGCGAGTTACCCGATTTCATCCTGTATGCATCGATCGAACTCGAACGATCTAAAGAAGAACAGAGGGACGAATATCTCCACGATGGAATTCGAAGGGCCATTCGCCTGGTCGACGATCGCGTTTAAGCAGACTGAGGAATGATCGCCAGTCGAATGGCTGGTGCGACGTCGACGAAACGTCTTCGTGTCTCGTGACAGGGATGAAAAGCGTAGAGTCCGTTCCCGATCAGAGTGTGGGATGCGTCGTCCCGATTGAAATTCAGAGTGGCGCGCGTCCGTCGACGCGGTTTAAAAGCGTTCCGTGGGGTAATACGGTGTGTACCCGGTAGCAGAAGACGGAGGTCGGCCGCGAATCGATATATCGACACGGGCCATTTTTCCCTCCTCTATAAATAGCCGAGCCGACGGACACTAGGTTCCTAGATTACGTATATAGCCGTGGCCGGTGTGCTCGCTGGCTGGAATAGATTAGAACGTTCCAACTGGCGCCTGATTTACGATCGCGAGCACGACTTCCCACGCGCGAGCTCTCGGATACAGGTATTTCAGCGTCGCATGCGTTCGCGCGGCGCGCGTGGAAGCTCGCGCGTCCGCCCCGTAATCCGCGGACAATCAAAACGCGCGTTGCTTCGGCTTGATTCATACGTGCTCGCCGCGCAAAATGTCCTCTTCGCGGTGTCGCGAGACTGTAGGCTCGAACTATCGTTACACGATGGCGTTCTCAAGCCGCCTGTCTCTGGACACTCGATGGCACAGCGTTGGTCGCGCGAGGGGTTGCGAAAGGGTCGCGAAAATTGCGACGGTTCCCCTATAACGTAGGACATAAATTGCGTAGAGTACAACGTGGTGGAAAAATTGTCGTGGCCCCTCTGCCACGTTGTAGCGCGGACCAAAAATAACGATAGACCTTCCATGATGCGCAGCGAAATTACGATGGTCCTCGCGTAACGCGAGCGAAATTGCGGTAGCCCCGCAACGCGAGGAGAGAAAATTACGATGGTACTTGTACAGCGTCGAGCGCGAGTTACGAACAGCTCGTCTGTAATACGGATCAATCGAATAGTATCGCCGATAATACCCGTACGTCACGTTTCTTCCCGATAAGCTGACGGTTTATTCAGAGTGCAATCGATACCAGGCAACGCTCGAACACGGGGAGCGATCGGTGAATGGAGGAGCCTGTAAAAACCGCGATAGAGGATACACGTGTGGATGCACGCGTATAATACACCCGGAAAAGGAGAAGCAATAACGTTACTCTGTCGAGGGCCGAGGCTCCGAGTTGGGTTCACCTTTTCACACGCAAAGAAGTTAACCAATGCGCCTCGAGGCATATCCTGGGCTGCCTCGAAACATCCCCCCCGTTTACTGCTCCCTCGCGCAACCGTACAGTGGATCCTGTAGGAAGAGCTTTCAAACACCGTATGCAAGCTCTAAGCTGTTTATGCGTATCGAGATAACGTTTTCTAAACATCTATTTATTTGGAATAAGCGAGCGTCGATATTCTTTTCGAGTCGACCCTCGAGTATTCGTTTTAAGCTGGATTTTGGTGCAGTGAAGATGTTTGCTTCGAGTGCCTCTCTTTAAAAGTGGAAAATTGATTTATTTAAAAAGTGGAAAGGTAAAGTTCCATAGAGCTTATACAGTGTTTAATCGTTCTTATTTTGATGTAAGAAAAAATACGGCTGAGAACGCAACGCGTGGGCTGAAATGCCGTCAGTGTTTGATGAAAATTCGCTTTACGCTAGATGAAATAACGAACAATTACGTGACGCATTGGCTCGAGCCAATAGGTGTGTGTGCCTGCAGCACATATCACGTAATGCAACGTAAACGGCGTTACTGGATCATTAACGACGTTGGTCGGGAGATTGGCTTAATTGGACCGTCCGTAATTAATTCGCGTTCATAAATGGCTCCGCTTCGCGCTGATTTATGCATCGCGTAAATGTAACTACGTTCCTGAAGAATTACCCACACGTGTACATACTTGAAGCATGTCCTCTGCGGGTTTAGAAAGCTGAGAGACATTCGTTCGCTCTCTTTTCCTCGGCGAATGTCGAACGTGACGATATTTGCAACATCTATTCATAATAGACGAACGAGATATCAAAAAACAATTAATAATCTTCTATTAAAATATATAGAAAGATAATAAATATCAAAGAACAATTAATAATCTCCTATTAAAATATATAGAAGGAATGGAAATACTGTTGATCGTTTAAAATGACAACGATCGCTCGCGATTTTACCTAATTTTCTCAGCAATCCAGCTTCCGTTTGTCTCTCGTCGCGCAGCAGTGTCCGTGTACACGTCGATTTAGCGATTTAAAGACACAATTTGCAGGAGAAATTAATCGTACAATTAGTATTGGCGGTGTTCATGCTAATACGATTGTCGGACACTTGTACACGTCGAACGGCTGACGAACGTAGCCGAGCGGCTGTGTTCCCAACTTGTACCAAGTGAAATGTGCCCGGCTCAATTGAAATGTTTAATACAATTCGGTATTTATGGCAGGGTGAAAGTCTCTCGAGAGAGATCGTATCGGTAAAATTAGGAAATAATTCAACGTCAGATGCAGCGTGCGAAGTACATTTATTACAGACGCGAGCCTATCGGCATTCTACAAACTAACACCATAGTGTTCTATATTTGTGCAAGCACAATTTTCCGACACATTCGCGCCACGTTTCATTTCACTTTCCTTTGCTGTACATATGCTACCATAAAAAAAAAAAGAAAATACGATTCAAACTTTCACGTTTAAATTTTAGAAAAACGGCAAGTGCACGTTTGAAAATTGCTGCGATCCAACGTGGATACGCGACAGACACGCAAGCATAGACGCATCGAGATCGTGTACAATTAAAGAGAGTTAAACTCATTTGAGGAATAACGCTGGCATTATTCACGTCTGAGGGATAACGTTTGCATTATTCAGGTCTGGGAGAGACGATGGGCTAGGTTCGCCCGTAATAGGCACGCTGAGTAATCCTGTGTCTCCTCGGAGGAGTATCTATTGTGACCTAGGGAAATTGAGGTTACCCAGTCGACCGTATCGAGGCGAATCAACCCGAGAATCCAGTACGCTGCATTGTACCTGCACGTAAAACCTCGGTCTAAGGCCGGGTAAACATTTCGGTGCGCTGGATGAAACGTATCGATCCTACCTGTGGCAGCCTAAGGAAGGGAGAGACATTCATTCTTCGGAAGAATGCAGCCGGATGAGCGAGGTGAATCTCCCCTTCGAATGAAATAGACCTTCTTCTTCGACGATATTCCATCGACCAGCCTTATTAACCGGTTAACTGAACGAAAGAGAATACTGTCTTCCCAATACACTCTTCATTCATTCAACGTTAGAAACAAATTCATTATGTTCACTAGAAACTCTATATTTTCAACTACAGCTCGAACAAAACCTTGCCACGGTTTTCTGCTATCTGCCCTCTGAATTCTACCACCCTTCTGGAAGCCACTTCGTCATCCCTTCCACTACTGCTGGCACATTTGTAGAGACGAGACGAGACGAAGCTCCAGTCTGGTCCCAACGAGCAGAAGCTCGCTGGACACTTCTCCTTACGACAAAGGACTCGCAAGAAACCTACTAAAGCGGAGTATAAGAAAGAGTTATACGTGGCGTCAGAGAGTGCCGCGCGGATGGCACGGTTGAAATTGTGCCTCCTCGAAAATAGCGTTTACCAGCGATCTCTAGCGTTGAAGAAGAAAACGCGCGAGCAAGAGTGTGCCAGGGTGAACCACCCGCTTAACAAGGTGTAACGACGGTTCTATAAATTCCAGCGGAATCGTATCTAGCCGGTGTGATCCTTGGGGCGATGTCGCAGCGATAAGGCGGGCAGCGGGGGCAACTAAACTCGTCGAGACGGGCAAGGAGCCGCGCGACAACATCGAAAGAGGATTCCTCGCTGGACATGGTCCTCGACCCGTCTCTCCCACCTACCAGAGAACCGGAACCCGTCTTCGTCGGCGAACGCCAGGGAAGGAGGGAGTGGTAAAAACAAAAAGGCGCCTCGCGGGGATGCGAATCGCGGCCAGTGTCGAAGAAAGGCTCTCCTGCCCCCATCGCCAGACGTCGATTCCCTCCTCGAGGATCCTCGAGGCCTCGTCGCCGAGGAAACGGGAAATATTCCGTCAGCTGGAAGCATCGTGAGCTGTTTCGTCTCCACCCTCCGTCGTTCCTCTCCTTAGTTCGCGCCCTCCGAATTTCGCGCCCCCTGCTGTTTCGATCTTGCGAGATATCGCGCGATCGTTTGTTACTGAATAGCTGTCGGAAGCTGTATAGTCGATGAGATAAATATTTTTTTTTGATTGCACAAAAGATTACTGAAAAAGCAAGATCGAAGAAGCAAATATTCTTTAGAGATATAAGAGAAGCTTCGAAGGATTGAAAGATATAATTGGAAGGTAAAACGGTGCCAGCTCGTTCCTCAAGTCGATAGCTTATCATTTTTCGATTCAGCTCGACGAAGGTACGCGCGAAACGGAGATTCGGGTTAGCTCTTTCGGTAGGGCGCGACCGCGCCATGACGAAATTATATGTTCCCGGTCGATCCTTCGCGTAATACCACATTATTATGTCGGGATTATTATTATAGACTGCCTATTAGCCGCTTAATCCGATCGAACGCTTTGTAACGCATTCTAGGCCGCGTCCGCGGTTAATGCCACGGTCCTTCTCTATACGCGATATCGACGGGCCCCTCCGCACGCGTATCCGCTGTGTTTATTCGATCGATGCCCGTCCGGTTGTTCGTCTCGTCCTCGAGAACGTAACGTAATCGCTGGTACGTGCCTTCAATTTGGGTTTTTGCACCTTCGTTCAACCAAACGGACATTTTTCACCACCCAAGATTTCCGGTTCTGTTCCCGTTTTCGAGTACAGCGCGCGAACAAACACGCGAGAGGATTTCGAGGGGAGAGCAATACGTTGTCCTCGCGGAATATTTAACAACGCCCACGCGCGATCCTCCATTTTGCGAAAAAAACCAGCGCTGCCTGAAGAAGACGATTCCCCAAGAGGACATTTATCGCCGTTTATTTGCCGCTCGATACCGCTTACCAGTCGCGTTCACCCACGAGCTTATTATTTAAGCGTGCACACTCCTACGCCCACGTCTCCGCCATTCACGTTCCTCGATGACACTCTTCACGCTCGTTCCAGCGGAAAGAATAATTATAATAGCCATCAACTATCTTCCGTTCTATCGTGCGAGACATTTAGTAACGGGCAAAGTAGTATTTTTCTTTCGCGTGTAAATAATCGTTAACATCAGCGAGAAGCTATGGAGAATTTTGTAACGCGTTCTCTACTTGGCATCCATATTTTTTTTCTCAGTTTATGGTTCTCAGAGCATCGGTTTTCAAGCTTACACGCTACCATTTTCACGGTAAAAGTAGTTATATTCCCTCAGCTTTGATCCACCGACGAGTGCAAACAATTCGTAACGCGTCGTTAGCTTAACGAGAACGTTAAGTCGAACGCAACATCGAGGGAACTTGTTGGGCGACTTTCGAGAGCCTCGAGAATGCTCGAATATTCGGAGGATATTTTTTGAAATCGCTAGATTTCCATCGCTATTATATCTGTATTAACGGTAATAGATGCGATTGATTATAGGATATTAATTTCAAATATCGCTCGAGCCAAGGGCGGCTAATCAATTATACCATAGCCAATTATTTCGACGCTGTTCCCCGACCTTTTATACTTCACCTCCGATTACTAATGCATCCCTTTGACGACCGCGCGCCACTTGACCCAATAATTTGTAACAGCCTTCACCCTCAAGATCCCTTTCTTCCCCCGAATAATCTCTACCTACTCCGTCCCATAATCTCTCTATCCGGAACCCGCGTTAGGCTCGAAGGATCTCTTGCCCAGGTATACGGCCATAATCTAATCTTTAAAACCGCCTCAGCTCTGTATTTCGGACGCGTTTCTTACGGCGATTAAGAACGCGGTAACGACGTCCACCGGCCATCTTGTTCTCCAGCGCACACCCCTGACGATGCTGGATTAAAAGAAACGCGAGACGACGTGGAACAAGCGATCAATTTTCTCTCGTTAACTCGCCAGGTTGATGGAAATCGAAATTCGAACTCTGGGATTACGGAGTTCCAATCTTTCGGAGAAATCTGACGCTCCACTGAAATATTTCGTCAGATTTTACGTTCATCCGTAGAGTGGATAGAGATTGAGGTGAAATCTCGTGAATTTGATTAAAGTTTATTCTTTGTGTATAAAAAGAACCGAACCCGGTCAAGTGCGCTCGTCGAATCTTTGAGCTCGATTCTCGCGAAAACGAAGACTCGAACGACAAACTTTTCTATTCTTCTCTTTGTTTTTTCTGTTCTTCGTTACTCGTAATCAGTCGACCACGTTACGTTCGAGACTCTGTATGGACAGGCTGTCTGTTCGTTTTTTTTACGAAATGGTGTCGGTATATTCTAGGTGAAAGAGGAACGGGAAATGTCGTGTCGAAGGTAGGCTTAAAACTGTCCGCGTTAAATGTTGCAGCAAAAATAGGAAATAACGGCGAACTGGTTCCCGTCCGATGCACGAGGACTGATATCTACCTAGGTAATCGGTTTTCAGGAGCTGTGTTTACTAATTGAAGTACAAGTTGTGGACAGCTGATGCCAGGATTAACAGCAATAATTAGCAACTTAAGCGATTCTGTTCGAATTTTTCGTCGTAACTGTTTAGATCAATTATCTCCTGCAGGGGTTGAGGGGGAGGGGTTGATTCTCCTGCAGAATTTTTGAGAAACAGCGAAAGTCGAACAAAAGTGTTTCATGGAAAATATCCTGATCAATTTTTGGTCGAATACAAGCTGTCGTACGATAAATTTCCAAAAAGCTGGCTTTCCGATAAGATATGCAGATTCTTGAAATTATACAGTAGTTTTCACTTCGTATTGCTGGAAGGTTATTTAAAAACATGAATGTGGCTTCAATACTTTATAGAAAAATGGACTTTTTTCAGGTTTTTTATCACGCAAAAACTAGTTAACTTTTTTTTAAAATATTCCTCCGTCGCGCCATCGAAAACGTTGAAAAAAACCCGTAACGATAATTGCATATATTTTCACAGAGTATGAAGAAAATTAAATTTGCATACTTCTTCCTCAGCTCGGTTAATGTTCGCAATGCAATTACTGGACAAGGAACGCGTGGCGTATCCAAGATCGTTCTTTTTTCACGTCAAAGGGTTAACAAAGCATTCGTTCGAGCCCGCGTTCCTTTTTATTCGTAGATAAAAATGAAATATCATCCCTCTATTTCTCCCTGGAACGTTGCTAAAAGTTAATCGCCCGCTGTTTATCGTTCGCGTTGTTCTCACGTCTGGAAATAGTCATTAACCAGTTACAGAGTTGGTAACGTTTCCCAGCGCAATTTGTCTTGCTCGTATCTATAACAGAGAGCGCAACGAGTCGAGCAGCGGAAGATCTGTTTTATTCCATCCGTAATCAAGATCTTAACAAGTGGCAACTTGCCTCTCCCGCTTATGTATGTCATTTCTAGGAAATTGCCCCGTTCCACGTCTAGCTATTCAATCTATT
Source organism: Xylocopa sonorina (assembly GCF_050948175.1). Taxonomy (NCBI): domain Eukaryota; kingdom Metazoa; phylum Arthropoda; class Insecta; order Hymenoptera; family Apidae; genus Xylocopa; species Xylocopa sonorina. The sequence continues at coordinate 8,583,842 of NC_135202.1, read as the reverse complement.
TTGCTTGTTTTCAACGTCTCGTTAAAGTCGACAGCCGACGAGCACGCGGCGTTTCGATTCAACCGGCCAGGCGTTTCATGGATTCACCAGGCGGTGGAAAGTTAACCGCGGACTCGAGTCGAGGAGGAACACCATAAACGAGACGATCGAATCTCCGACAATTTATAACGCGTCCGGCTTCGCTGGCCACGCTCGAGCCACGTATCGAAAAACACGAGGAGGGACGAGCGGAAAAATGCCTCCAAGAAATTTGTACGATGCTAATGAGGACAAATCAATGGCCTCGCGACGTTCTTCGAATACCTTGTGAAACTCGACATTCTTCAACGAATAGTTTACAACCTGTATTGAATATTTCCACGGTCGACGCAAACTTCTCTTCTCTGTACTTTCGAAACATCATTCATTTGTCTGTTCTCTAAATCACGCTCGAGATGCGAGGTTTCAAATTTCGACGCAGGAAGCCTCGCACAGCCACGGAAGGCTACCGAAGAAGGGATCACGAGGCGCCTCCGGAGGGCGCATGAATTTTTCGAAACAGTTCTGACAGAGATCTTGTAACGATTAGAAGATTGAACCACTCTCTTCGAAATCACGAGCTCATCATTCATTTACGCCTGACAATACTTTGTTTGACTTGTGGTCGACCCTAGGGTTCGTACAATAATGCCTTCTTAGGTCGTTCGTATTAGCCTCGAGGACACCCCTGATGGAATGGCTCATCCAAGCGTTTAGAAAAATCCTGAGAGATGAACTTACTCGATATTTCTCGCAAGTATCTCATAGGATGGACAGCTAATAGACTCATATTTTTCAAATTCCCACCTAAGTACCAGTTTTCCTTTTTCCCAAAATCCCAATCATTTTCTTAAGAATTCTCAGATCCTTTTTTTTTCAGAATCGGTTAAATCGAGCGCGTAACGACGCGCATACGTCGTACATGTACATCTCGATCGAAATGAATTCCATCTGTGGCGCACGGCTCGGTGGTAGCCTCGTCGAGGCGAAAAATCACTTAGCCGGGGATCTTATCAGGGCGGCACTTGGCACTCATCGATGAAACGCCGCTCGGAGTTCGTCCGCCGCGGATTCGCTTCTTTTCCGACCGATAAGAATCCGATTTCCACGAGACGCACCCAGAAAGGACAGGACGTCTTCCTTCCTCACGGCGGGGAACCCTTATCGAATCACCGATAAAATGCCGCGGGCTTCCTCCTCGCCCGTTCTGGGATGAATCGGGTCGCGTCTCCCAGAAACATTCGCGGAATTCTCTCTCCTTCGATTACGCCCAACTAAGCCGGGGGTGGTGTGGTGGTCTTCGGATTTGAATTCCTCCGCAGAATCGATCTAATTCCAACGCTGTTTCTTTCTTCCTTTTTCTCTTATTTTTAGCAGAGAAAGGAGAACGGTCTTCTCGTCGAGTAGATTGTAATTTTAATGTTAGCAGAGATATAATTCGATTGATTCCAAACTTTAATTGCTGTTTATTCAGCTGCAATTTCTACTAGGTGGACTTGTTATCTGTATAGATCGAACGCCAACACTAGGATTGCAGCGAATATTTTCAAGAACGCGTTTAGAATGAATTTCAACGGGCAATTTAACAGCCTTTCCTTCCTTAACAAAAGCAAGAGCTTGTAATCCCCTGGATGAGAAATGATTTTAATACGCTTTTCGCGCTTCCGCGTGTTGGATCACCAGCCCGTTTAAAAGTGAATTATCGCTTCGAAGAAAGACACTAATATTACCTGCATACCTCTGAGAGTCGAGCGCGGTAGACTCGTCGTTAGTTTGCCAATAGGGGGTGGGAAGTTAGAGCAACTTGGCCCACCCTGAGGGACACGGCTGTACGTCGAATTCATGCACTAGAGCGACGATTGAGTAGAGAGCCAAGACTTCAACTAAACTAGCTACTCAAATTTCACGTGCTAATAGTAGCACGGGCCGCACGAGCGTAATTGATAAGCAGAGCGGTGGTGTCCTGCCAAGTCGTTACCGTCTCGCGCAGTTCTCGAAGAATTTCCGTCTGACGAGGACTTGGAGCAACAATTTTGTCTCTTTTATTTGGCGAGAGCCGCGTTCACACCTACGAACGAAAGCATACGCGCAAAAGACGCCACACAACGCGAGTCACGAAGGTTAAACCTCGCCTGACCCCTCTGCGCAAGACGAAACAATTTCGAATCAGTATTCCGTCCCTATCCGCCACGGAATCTCGACGGTGACTTTGACCCGTCCCACGGACGCAAGTCGAAATTCTGAATAGTGGGTTCGCCTCGAAGAAGTCCAGCTCCGGTGTCGGCTCGCGAACCAACTCGAGAACGAAGAATGCTGAATCGCACGCGTCGTCATATTTGTATGCATCAAGGGGACACCAAGGCTATCCACATCCAGCTACGCGGTCCTGCGGACGGCGACTACCGAAGCTTATTTAGCCGTGCTCGCAAGATTTATTTCGCGTACCAACCAGTCACCTGGAATACGTTTGGATAACAGAAACACGCTCGCAGCGGCCAATAACCAGCTGCTGGAGCTCTACGACGCGTTTGACAATGAGAAAGGTTGCAACGAAATTATTACCGCGTTGGTTGCTGAAAGGGTTACTTCCGGAGTGGTTCGAGCGCCTCGCGCGCCCTACATTTTGGAGAACACGGAGAACACGGAGAACAGCCGCAACGGCTACCAAACGTTGCACGATTCGCGCGATCAACGAGACTTTGCTGAATTATGACTCTATTTCATACGATCGTCGACCGAGACGGCGGCTACGTGAAGGTGTCGACCGTTCACCACCCTCTCCATCGATTCTAACGACTTTTCCTTCGTCACAGGTGTTCATTTCCTCGAATGGAGCCACCGCGACGCTCGCATCCAGCGTCGCCCACGGAACGAAATCTATTTCCACGCAAATGGCGGTACGCGGAGCAGCTTTAACGACACTTTTGCCGCAGATGGGTCTAAGACTAGCTCGCACCTATGTCAGCAGCGTGCAAAGTAGAGGAGAGGAGGCGGGACCACGCAGTTGACTGTTGGAAGCCTGGCGATAATGCACGACGACAATGTGCTCTTCCTTCGCGTTGGATAATGGGTGACGTTGAGATGGTTCACCCCAGAGACGATGGAGTGACACGTGAAATAATGTATCATTCACATGGACTGTGATTAAAATGTGTGCGCGTCACTCGTGAACAATAGTCGATCACTTTCAACTGTAGGTTTCGCGGGAATTTGACTTCGTGGGGTTGTTCGTATCAATTGCATTAGCAGGTTTTGCTGATATCTTTTATTTATTTCCGTATTCTACGGGTCGATGAGCAGTTCGAAACAGTTAGATCGATCGCACTGTCCACAGCGTTCACCCTCTGCACTCTTAATTTCGTTTTATTTCTCTCTCGAACGGTGGAACGTAGTAGGTGCGAACTGGTCGGTCTATGGACGAGAGCTCGCTTACTCTGTCGCGTCGGTGTGTTTACGGTTATCGGGGATTTGAAATGTGGATTCTGTGCAGCAGGATGGGTTCGCGTTATTGCCGTCACTGCACCAGGCCATTCTATATTTCTCACTTATTTAGGTTGTACTCCCGGCAGTTCACGTTTTTATCTGCGATTCTATTGCGGAGAACTTTACGAAACCACTCGCGCGACAGTTCCCCGCACTGTTACTCGGACCGCTACTATCTACGATTTACGGTTCGCACGGTTCTAAAAGGTTCGCGCACTTCGATCGCGACGAGGTGCGAATCGCACAACCATCACGATGTACGGCTCTTTCTGAACAACTTAATACTTCAACTCGCGCCCGTGTTCGGCTCGAAATGTTAACGACTCTGCGTAGCCAAGGAAATTTATATATCTTACGTACGAAGCTAGGAAGTGGTAGAAGAATAGAGATTGGGTTCGAAGAATTAATGAAATGTATGTTTGTATTTTGATAACTAAGAGAAATACTTTTGTTAGGTTCGTATTGTATATTAATATGCACTGAACAATATTTTATTCGTTGATCGAGATACACGTAAAAATGAAATAGATACGATCGTGTCCGCTCGGTTTTTACAGATACGCCCCAGCGCAAGGACACTGCATTTGCTTTAATTTCAATTTCCGTTTGTTCCACGGTTCTTCAAATATAAATTCGGATTAAAGAATTTTCAATTCCACCGCGACACCCACACGCGAAGCGGAAACGTAACGAGCCCCGTTTTGCCTCGGAAAGATTTCCCGCGCAAGTGTCCCAGGCATTGTTCTCTTTAATTTATAGCGAGCGAGTAGTAAATATTCGTTACCGTTACATATATATATTGGCCAATTCGTCATGCGCGAAGGGTGACCGTAAATTAACCGAGTCAACGATTACGATTGTAATAAATTACAATTTCTCATCCGCGACCGTTTTGCGTGTACAGTCGACGACCAAAAAGTGATATTATTCGTTGCATTCGTCGCTAGATCGATACTTTATGTCGCGTCTTACCAATTTCGAGATCAACATAGTGATACAGTAAATTTACGACATTCGTAGCACTCCAATCCGTGCACTCTGTACACTTTCAGTTGGTCCTCGATTCGACACGCGTACAGAAGAATTTTTCAACAAATTTCGTTAACTTCAAATTGTACACGCTCTCTCCGCCTCAGTCACACCTTTGACTGCCGCTGTATTTACCAAGACAAAGGAGCAACGTTGTTCCCCAACTTCGCCGCTGAAAACGTTCTATTACTTCTATTTACTTTCTCATCAGGGGTGAGGAAGGGGGAAAAAGTTGAAACCCTTCAAAGGCAGCATTCCCAGCGCCCAAAAAACAGGCAGCGCAGGCAGCGCGCTCGTTTCCGGGAAGATAAAATTGCATTTCAAACAACGCGACACACTTCGAACGCGTATTTACTTGAGTTTCTAAGTGTTTCGCAATAAAAGGACCGTTAAAACGTTCGCCCATCCCCCGGTTCGTGCCTCTCGACGTAACTTTATTAAAACTTCCGTTATTTTTCCATCCCCCTTCCCAAGGCTGCCTCTCTCGAACGGGACGCGACGCGGTTTTGTAATATCGCGCGCAAGGATAAAAGTGTCCGGCTTGTTCGGTGGGGCGCAGCCACGAAACGGAGGTGTCTCCCGTCCTCCTTTCCTTTCCATTCACGAGAAACCTGGTGTTTGTCGAGCAGAGGTTGCCGCGGCGAGCTGACGCGAGCCAGGAAGGAGGCGGTTGCCATCTTGGCTCGTTAGACGCGGACGCATACCTGCGTCGTTTTCGAGATGACACGGGCGGGGCTACGACCGTGCCTCGAAATTAGGCGACGATGTTGTACCCACGTAGACGCACCTCCGTCTCGTGGTCCTCGTGTTACCCCCTTGTCGAGGTCTACCGCCAGGGTAACACGATACTCTTGTGCAAGCAACCAATGGATAGGCCGTTTCGAAAGGATGCATATAATTCGGTGACGCGTCGTTAAAATGCTTTACGGCGTCCTCGAGCGGTCCTCGTCGTCTCTCGATTATCAAGTTTCTCACGAGACGCGTCCGCAGGGAGATGAGTGGCTGTTCGAGATGTTTCCTTCTTCTGAATGTATGGCGCGAAGGTGGTTCTACGACTGTACGGAAGTTTTCTCGGTAGCTCGTCAATTTCGAAACGCGAAACAGCGACATCGAGAGGAGTTACACGGTTAAACAGAGGTACCGCGTTTAAGAACTCGCGTTTTAAGGTTGACATAAATTTCCTGAACGTCCCATCGAGTTCTTTTATTCCTCCTACCAGCAGCCTCAACTTTTGTCAAGCGTAATTTGAATTCACCGTATATTACGTTCATGAATATAAAGTTGGAGAGGAGAAACGTGAGCTAATAACCGAAGGTAACCGCCATTTTCCTTTTTCGAGTCGACGGGAGGTTAAACGATCGGCGCAAGTTCAAAACGATCAGGAACGCTAAACGGGCACCGTTCCTTCGTGTACGTACATATGTATGAGCGATTATTTTTTCCTTGATTGTCGGACGTCCTCCAACCGCGCCCAATCGCGAGAGAAAGTTTAAAGCGCCTACACATGGACGATTGAATTATCGAACGCGGCTAGAAGTCTTCGTTAGCCGCGATTTCTCGTTCTCTTTGGCCACGTAGCGAGCACCGACAGAGTCCACGCATTACTGACTCTCTCGATTTTTCGTTTAAAAATATAACTACATCTTCTTCAGACGTTATCGTTGATCTATCTATTATCATTATACGTGTTCTAATCATCCAGTTTATAATATACTTCAGATCTAGCAAAGCGTTGTCCGCCTTTCTCAGCAACTCGCTTTTCCGTAACTTAATCCACTTTTCTAATTCACCGCGGAATTGAATGCACGCAGTGGTAAGTTCGTTAAACCGAGCAGGCGCAGAAATGTACGCGTTCAAACGGCTGACGAGAGGATACAGATTCGAGGGCTGGATCGAAGCAATGCGAGACAGAGCTTACCCTCGTTCCGAATTAACTCGGCTACTTAAACTCCGACGACTCGAATTCGTGCGACTTGATTTCAACTTTGATTCGAGTGAATCGAATTTCAACGCGTGTATTACTCTCCGTGAACTAGCTACGAACGCTCCTCGCACAATTCCAGACACTGTGCATCGTTCGAAGTGCACTCGAGGCGAGAAAACTAATGCGAAATGATCCTGGGATAGACGTTAGTCGCCAGGTCTCTTAAATTACCCAGATTCGAGCGGTTTGATTAATGCGAGCGTGGAGAAAGTCGAGGTGACAATTGAAACGAAGCAAATGACAAATTGAAATTGGCGAGGTGGCCCTCGGTTACCTGGCTAATCTGAGCGAGGCTGATACGCACTGAAAAACGTTGAACGCCCCGTCGCCGCCCTGGGTGTCATTGCGTGTCGATCGGTGTCGCTACTTGATATTTGATTTACGACTTCCCTGTATACCATTTCACGTGGAATGTCGTATCCACCTGCGCGCTCTAGGTTAGGTGTTACCGAATACCTTTCATACGACGACGTCTGTCATCACGTTTCTCGGTCCACAGTTTTTCTATCGCGACTAAATTGGAAGAATAGATCGTATCTAACCCATTCGTTCGATATCGTGCAACGCGAGACGATCAAATTTGAAGGTGAATCGAATTGAAAAAAAAAAAAACAGATAGAAACGTTACGAATAGACAGACTATGCGATAGAATGGTCAGAGTGAAAGTGAAAAAAAAGAGAAGGCATCCGATTAGCCGCGAGCGGTTGCAAGTAGAGACAGACGCATGGTAGCTGGTGTTCGAGGAGGTTCGAAGGCTCGGTTCGCCGGCTGGCGAACTCGAGCACCGTAATGGCGGGCAGCCGCGGAGAAGAACCGGTCCTCGGCGACGGTGGCACGTCGCGCGCTGGGTTCGCCGCTCGTCGAGTCGCTCGTAACGTCGCGGAATGCGAAATGTAATTATAGAAGTGTTGCGCCGGAGGGGTCAATCCCCAATTGAACTCCAATTCGCGACGAGTTCACCGGGTGTGCGTATCGCGCGAACCACGGCAATTAGCCGCGTGCCCTTGCTCGACGATGTGTTCGCGCGAGCGGAATTTGGTCAAGTTTAACGCGCGTGGTACCGCGCGCGCGTCCCCAGCGCATCCGTTTTCGAGGAACGACCGCGTGAACGCGGGCGTCTGTCTCTGCGCGAGGTGCCACCACCGGCTGCGAGACGACGGCGAGAGTTCAGGGGCCGTTCGTCGTCGCGACGGGCCGAAAATCGACGCTTTGAACGTCGACCATCTTTGACCTCCCCGACTAACGCGAGTTTAGCGAAGTTCAACGCCGGAATGGGGCTCTCTTCGAGGCTTCCAGACGGCGGAGCGCACGTTCAGACGCGCTGTATCAACATAGTCGCAAAGGTCTACGCTATATTGGGTCGACGGTAGTCTTCGAATAGAAGCCAAGTTTCCACGGAATGCGAAGTCAATTTATCCTTTGTATGTCCTCGTGGTGCCGATCGATTGACCCTTCTAACGGCGCGCGTCGTTTGTCCTCGACAAATTCTCGTTGCTCTTGCTCTCCGTTCAGAAAACTCGCCTCTTAACTTGCGTCTCGATTCTGTACCTTGGTACTTTTATTATCCCTGCTAATATTCTATTACTCTGCGCGACAACTAATATCGCGTAGCTGTTATATATTCAAACATCAATAAAATGTGGAACGAATTATTAGTGTGTATTAAAGTGCGAACAAATCCAGAGATGTAAATCGAGATGACGAGAGCGAGAATGAATTAGTCCTTTGCTCGTTTCTGTGTCTGTGTCTCTAGTGAAATGCACGTGTATCAGAGAGGACACACAGAGAGAGGAAAGAAACTCCTCTGGAGAGGAAGCAGGCAGGACGGAAGAGCGATCGATAGCCAACCTGGATCTTGGTACGATAGTGTCGAGGAGGAAGGTTCCGAAATAAAGTGTCGGCAATATAACCCATCGTGGGAGGAGAGGCTAAGCCTGGTAGCTTAGCTCGCGAATGATCCTCGGCGTGGCTTATCTTGCGTCGATGTACGTCGAGACGCGCGCGCCTACGCGCCCCTTCGAATGCCTACAGGAGAGGCAGAACTCACCCCCTCACGGCTATTCGCCGCCTTTTCGTGCCGTTTTCCACGAGGTAATCTGAGAAGTGAACGGTGATTCGACGATCTCCCGCAGATTTCATCGAGGAAACCTCTAATTAGCGAATCGTGGTTAGTTCGTGCGAGATGGAGATAATCGGAGGAAGTCGCGGAGGAATTGGCTCGCGTGTGGAAATGAGGATGATCGAGAAGATTGTTTCGGTGGAAACTTCGTATCGCGCGATGTAAAGTTCTTTTTCATTCGATGTTTCTTTCTAGACAGTCGATTGTTACGCGAGCAGATAATTTATATCGCGTAATAAAAGCTGATTAAAAATGTGCTGCAAGTGTTCTCGCGCTTTCAAATGGCAGGGCGTACGCGGCCTCCGCCTGTCGCGTGGGAACGAAAATAGAAAGGCGACGGGGGAACAAATAAAAGAACGTTGTTTTTAGTTACCGTTTAAAAATATGGTGGCAAAACGCGTACGAGTATCGTTTACAATGAGAGGTGCGACAGTTTGCAACTAAATTTAGTGCTAGAGGGCAGTGATTCACCGCGCACACTAGGTATCTTTAAGTGCAATAAAGGAGCTAAAAGATTGCTGACTGAATTTGTCTCTGTTAGCATGAATCAGTAAATGTAACAATAACGCGAACGTTATTTTTCTCGCGTTTTCTTCACTTTCTCATCATTCTACAATTATTACTAAATATATTATTAATCGTGCGATAGTTAAACATAAGCACGTAACATCGTTAGCTTTTTAGAACTGGCACACCTTCGACTAGCACATGAATCGATAGACCCAAACGTAGAATATCGAAATCCCTTGTTCTTCCTCAAATATTTGAAATTCAAGTACAGCTACACATGTGTCTACATCATCCACGCACACTTTCGTTACCAAGTTTATACGTAAAAAAGAAAAAAAAAGACACATCGTATTTGTCTACGCTGGAATTGGTTCACGTAGACGAAAAGATGGCGGGCGTCCATGAGGATCAAGCGGATGCCAGAGCTCGTATACCCCGTATCTCGTTGAAAAGTGGAAATCTCCGTAGTTTCGTATCTTCGACGCTCGGCTGGGACGATAAGAATCCGACGGTGACGCGTAAGTATTGGCGCCATATTGGTCCCTCTTCCTACTGTCGACCATCTCTTTTCATATCTTCCTTCCTTCCTTCCTTCCTTCCTTCCTTCCTCCTCTCGCACTACCGTCGTCTTGCTGCTCGGCTATGTTGCGACGCATTCATTTCCACGTCGTGACGCGCACCGACGCCCAGGCGAGCGGATTGTTGTTTGGTAAAACCGTGGAGGTGCGCGGCGAAAGAAATACGTTTCGCTCGTCTGATCGCGGCCGTTCGCCAGATGTCTGATCTGCCGCTCAGGAATGGCAATATACCGCGTTGTTACGTCGACCTTTGTGATTCCCACGGAATTCACTTAAATTAAATCCGTCTGCAGCGTGGAAACGCGGCACGCGTTAAGCGGAAAGTGCGAGATTAAAACAGACGGGGAGGAAGAGGCGATAGTCGTCGAGTCCGCAACGGGAGAAAAGACACGCCGTAAACAACGCTCGATTTCAGAGGGGGTGAATTTAACCAATCGAAACTCATCGGTGGATCCTTCTCGTTACAACGCGTCTCCTGTATTTATATATCGAATAGTTCGATCGATAATCACCGCTCGAATTAATTACGTTCAAATCTGTTAAATCTTCCGTTATTTTCTGCGAACTTTCAACGATCGAATTATTTTCGAAACAAATATAAATTCAATCCCCAGGATTAAAAGAGTCCGGTGGGTTACGTTTGAAAAATTTGTTTCGCGAATTACCTTTCGCCCGCGCCGATATACGCGAGCGTGTCGAGGTATTTGTCTCTGTTTGAAATCGAACCAGCGGCGATCCGATTCTGATTTCCGCAGAGGCGATCCCTCGCGATCGAGGGCCGAGGTAACATGAAAAACGCGATGGTTTTCGACAATGTTCGCACCAGGGTCCACGAAGCTTTTCGAACGCAATAGGTTCACCGTGTGACAATACCCTAACAGCCCTAGCGCGAACGCGTCGCAAACTTTTCCTCACTTAACTTTGCTAATGACCTCTCGCGACGTAACGACGGGCCTGACGTTCCATACATTACGTACTGAGGGAGAACTTGGCGTTCCTCGATGGAAACACTGGCGAAAGGGTGGATCGGGCCGAGTCAAGTCGCGAGCACTTAGTTATTCAGTCGCATCTGGAATAAACCCTTCGGGAGTCGCTCTCCCAGCGGTGCGATTCGCGATGCATGCCGCTAATGAATTCTTTCGAACGTTTAACGTCGATCGCGAACGATCGCGAGGGTGAAAAAGCGAGCGTTAACTTTCGAAACGAAATATTTCGTAATTGATTCTATTCGTATGGTTAAAAAAAAAGCAACGATATGGAATCTTGATTAATCTTCGAAAAATGGTAAAAATTGGTTAAGCAATCGTTAGCAGCTGAGATATCTCGTCAGAAGGCACGAAAGGGTTGATATATTCGACGCTCGTCGCTTTGGCGAACGCGAAACCATGTCCTCGATGCTGTTTGCGAACAGCACTGTCGTTTATAAATTGATGAATAATCATCGAGGATCAAACATGCTTCAACGAACCTCTGTGGTGCGAAATGGTCTATCTTTTTCTATTATATGGGTACACGTATGAAATTTATGGCCTGACGAACGTTTGTACGAAACAAGCGCGCGATCGTGATTAACGGGATATTCATTAAAATGGGTCGACGGAAATAAAAATGTTATCGATGCTGGTCGCGCCCCTTCTGCGCTGGCAGAGTAACTGAAATTAATATTAATAAGTGCACCCTGCTGCGTCGAAAAAAAATTAACAAATTTCGAAATATATATATTCTTTTAAATCAGAGATTTTTAATTTTACGTTACGTGTTTTATTTGTTCGGATAGCTCAGGCTGTTTTCTGGTTAAAAGGGAGATTTACGAAATAAAAAGTTTCGAGTTCTTCTTTTTTCGCGAAATCGGTTTTTAATTCTGAAAATGTCTCACTTTTCAGTGGAGGAACATTTTTCTAGGAGAATTTTTCGGAAATACTGCAAATTATTTTATGATAGAGGAAAATCTTAAAACACGCATATTTGAAGGGACAGAGGGAAGCTTAACCGATTCTATTGATTATTGTTATGACCGATTCTATTATTCATGGTTGATCTTATTTCGTTCAGTCGACTTGTTATGAAATATCATTTATGAGTCTCTAAGCCTGTGCAGTAAGAATTGTTGTGTAACCTTCTTCTCTGAATCCAATACAAAAAGATCCTATTAGCAATGCATACAATAGCATTGAAAGACGTAATTGAAAACTTGGAGTTAGTTAACCAGAGAAAGTAGGACTTCTACGTCATTTCTACTCTTAATGTTGCATTTTCTTTCTAAGAACGGTCTGAAGAGCTACAAAATACTGCAATAAAAATATCTAATTCTACACATATATGTAATCTCCAATGGAATCTGTCCCACTGCTGAAAAGAAGCCCCATTGCTTCTGACTGGTATTGCTCGACGGTGTCACATTGAACGAATAATCTTAAGTGTACTAAAGCCATCCCAGTGAAATAGCACAAACACTGTACGATTTTTCAATAAAAAAAACCTGCCCCTCGTAAGAACGCGTGACGATAAATCAAAGTACCATTCGCACAGCTTTCGCTTTGATGAGAAAATTGGATCAAAGAATTCGAATGCACACTTCCAGATGCAACTTTATTCGCGCGATAAACGAGCCATTCTACAAGAGTTCCTTGTGTACACATTTCCGTTTAACGACGTCCATAAAATGTTTGAAGCCCTTACTTTCTTTTTAATATTGGTTAACAAGCTTATGAATGCATATATATATACGCATGTACCTTTACGACTGACTGTACGCGTAATAACAGAGAAGAAACGCGAAAGGGGACGCGAAAGAGGGAGGAAGAGGGGTGGAAAGCGAAACAGGCGCTTAATAACGGACGAAAATGAGAGAAACGAGATTACTGAAACGCGGCCGATCCAAGAGGAAGAGAGCTGAAACCTTCCGGTGGGAGGATGGGAAAAGAAGTAAGGGCGATCAGCAGATACGAGGACGAGCGGGCAAGGCGGCACCTCAATGTCGACGACGATTGCCGTTGAATGACGAGCGTCATTAGTTCGCCGACATTGTCAATGGATTCATTGCTGCCCATTACGACGTCAAATCCTCTTGTACGATAATCTAGCGATAATGAGACCTCGTTAAAGACGAACGGAGTAACGGGCCCGTACACCGGTGTGTCGCGAGGGGATCGATGCTGTGCTGTGCTCTGCTCGAGCACACGTGGACCATTCTCTCTACCTTTCCCATTTCCCGCCCCTTTTCGTTTCTTCCTTTCGCCTTTCTCCCGCTCCTTTATCTACCTCCATTTCCCTTCTCTAGCTCTGGGCCATTTAGGATCTACACCGGTTCTTTCCTCCATTTTTATGGTATTCTTCGATAATTTGTTACATTTCGTCCTTTAGACTTACGTGTCAACCATTTTGGAGCGCATAGAAGATCGATGGATCAAGAGAAGATGCTTTTTGATAATTTCTAAAGTTCTGACATTTAATTTGAGGAACTTCCGCAATGCTTTATACATGTTTGTTAAATGGATTTTCAGAAATTAATTTTTCTACCGTTAAAAGCGAAACTGAGCGAACGAGAAAAAGAGAACAATCGACAATTCCGATTGCAGCGTTCCTGCGATTCAAAGACGTTCGATCGTACGAAAATCGCTTGGGAAATGAAATCTAAAAACAATCTCGCCCGTGTATAATCGTCCGGCAGTTCCGCAAGAGAGCGAGGGTGGCAAAACCCTGGCGCGCGTATACGCGGCCGGCTCTCTTTTAAAGATTCGCGATAATTGGATGCCGCTTTAAGCGCAAGTGGAGGCACATAAAAGGTGGTCGCCGTTGAATGCGAGTATGTGGAAAATGAGGTTCGCCCCGTGTGCTCGGCGCAGATACGAATCGACGGACTGCTGGAAAAGGCGGGCAAGCGGCGGTGCCTTTCGACCTCTTCCGATTCGCGCGCCGTTACTTCCCTCCCTTTACTCGCAATTTATTCGCGCGTGTAATCGAAGGTAGGGTTTTTTCGTTCATTCGATTTCGTTGTTAATCGAAAGGGAGAAGGAGGGAGAAAGAGGGAGGGAGCGAGAACGTTTAATAGTCGCCGTGGGGGGTGAGTGAGAGGTCCTCCTGAGCGCAGGAAAGCCCTTTCACCCCCTAGTCGCGCGCAGAGAGGAAACGTACGACGAGCCGGTGCTTTTCGAAACACGCCCAGACAGTGTCATCGATTCGAAGATAACAGAGCACGGTGCTTTTTCAATGGTCACGACGACTCACCCGTTTTTACGGTCTACACGACTCCCCCGTCACTTTTTCTTGCCTCTCGCGCGTTCCTCGTTCACAACTCGCGCGGCTAATATATCCTTCACCGTCGATGAAAAAAAAAAATATAAAAAAAAGGGGTTAAATAAGAACGACTAATCCAGGCGAAATAGGGTAAAAAATCGTACGCTGACGAACACGATTGGTTACATGTGTTTCGTTGAAAAGAACACGGAGAGGCGGAGAATTTCCAGAGCGTATTCACGCAGCTTCGCACGGTTCGTTTGTGAGACGCGGTTACGTTTAGATAGGTTTCGAGCGTGCTAGAGATTTTCGTCGAAAGCTCGAGGAAGGGTGGCGCCGCTCGAATCTCTGAACCGACGCACCCGCGACCCCGTCAAGTGAATTACCTGTGGATAGTTCTGTCGCCTCGACCATCGAGAAAACCGTTACCCACCAGCAATTAATCACGCTAAGCTCGTCGATCGACGGGATGGGGGACGCGTTTTCCACGCTGGATCCGTCACCGCCCCCGGGGGTGGTTGTTTTTCAGCCGGGATTGACGAATCGGCCGGCAACTTGTTCGAATAATAAATACACCGCGATAATGGATCGCTGGTTCTACTATTGTTTGGGACAGATTAAATTCTCGGGGTATAAATCATTGGCAGCGACGGGATCGATGGATAAATCTCGTAAATACGCGTTCCACAGCTAGGTAATGCTCGCCCCTGGTAACTCGTCTACGTGTTTCCCGATATTTCATCGTTCGAAAGTCCCGCGCGCCGGATAATGTCGCCCCTTTGACACGGATACGTTAGAAAGAGACACCGGGACGCATTCCGACCTAATATTTCAGATATGAGCTGTTCGCGCGAAAACCGTCCCTCTATCGATCGTTCTTTTATTATCACGACGACGCGATCGGATGGATAGCTATGCGCGAGGCGATCCTCGTAGGTTACGCCGCCCTCCGATTCAAAGTCGCGTCCCATTGCCATTGGAAATGGATACTCGATGATTAATATCGAACGTGCCATCGCGTTCCTTTCAAAACTATTTATCGCGTGAGAAATACTTCGAACAACCGTTGATGCGCGACTATTAAATCGATCGAATGAATTTAGTTGATCAAATTAATTAAACTACGCGATGTCTATTTTTCTTGGAAGATTTTTTGGAATTGGAAATTCGGGTAAATCTGCTTTTCCACTTGCACGTAGCTCTAGGCACGTCGTCGGATCGAATGTGCCATCGTAGCCGATCTGGTCTACCGTGCTCAGCCTCCCAAGCCACCAGACCTGATTCCATACCACTTCTTTTCGAGGGGGTATGTGCAGAACGCAGTCTATGCGCCACCTTTCCCACAGGACGTTCGAGAATTAAGACAACGAGTGCTAGCTGCTGGTTTATTCGTACACCAGAAACGCGTTTCGGGGGGCTATGCGGAGAATTTGACTCTCCGACTGATGGGTGTCGAATGACGAACGGTACAAATTGGGCGCTTCTAAACTGCGAGTCAGAGTGTTTAGAGTTTCGCTCAGAAACTGTGTGCAAGCTTAAATTCCCTCGCTGCACCGTCGTATCCGCACGGTGCATATTCGAGTAGCCGTTATAAATTCCATTCGAAGAGCCGCTTAAATTCTGACAATGAATTTAATCAGGAACCCCCCCCCCCCCCACTGGACGATGTTTAAAAATCGACGAGAAATACGCGGACGATTACTAATTTAGTAATTAATTTCTCAGTTTAACCCCTCGAAGGATCGCCATTAATTGTGCCTCGCTTCAAACAGGGGAATCTTTTGTGACGCTATTTACATGGACGCTGGAAACTCCGACAATCCCTCTGCTGTTTACTGTACCGATATAATCCTTTCCCAATTAATGTTTGTTCCGTAAGCAAAACAGCGCAAAACGAGCGAAACTTTCCTTTTTGCTTGACAAGGTTGCCCTCCGTTTGCATCGATGTCGTTCGAATAAAAAAGCGACTCGCAAAAGGAGGAATTCTTTCACGCATATGCAGTTCGCGTATCTTCGAATGTGCTCTGATAAAAAAAAAACTCGGATAACTATTCCTCGATACATTCTCGCAAAGAACGAGGAACTTTTGAGCAAATTTATCGCGGCACAGCTGAAACGACTCATTCCGCGCAATTCTGCGTATACCTTTTATGTAACGATGGTCGATAATCGAGGCGTGGAATAGAAATAAACCGACAAACGGGTTCTCTTTAGCCTACCCACCGAGCCGATGTTATAGAAACGCATCCACGTGCATTCCGAGCCTGGCAACCGTCTCTCTCCGTTCGTCCGCGTCAAACCACTTTACTCGACGGAACTGCTGCAGAATCGAGTTCCGCGAACAATGACCGCGACCAGAGATGAGCTCGCGAACGATCGAAGGGTGGACGCGTCGCGGAATAACTTCCACTCGCCGCGTATCGAGCGTTCAGGTTCGAGCGGGAAACAGATCGCGCTCGAGAAATACCGATCCGCGGCGGCTGTTCCGTCGCGTCTGATTATAGAATAGAATTTCGCTGCTCGTTACAGTTATCACCGTCGCAGCGTTCCGCCCTGGCATTCCCTCGCCGATCGTTTCATCGTCTCGAACCGAGTGATTAAGTGGTTTCATCTATCCGTCAGCTTCTAGGAATATTCCTAGCTATACACCGTCCGCGGAATCTCGAGCGTGCGGTGTATAAGATACATTTATTCTGGTCGACAAAAATATCAGGCTGGAATGCTCGAGTCAGCGCGGATCGAAGCTGGAACCGCGCTGAGTCGAGTAACGCTCGACGCGAACAGCGATCGATCGCGTGTAACCGTAGGACAAGATCTCTGGTTATTGAGGATCGACGACGTGGACGGATTTGAACGGTCCATTAGACGTCACGGCTTGTCAGTAGCTGTGAGTTCTATCGTCGTGTATCGCCGCTATCTGCCGCGGAGGAACTGTTACGCTTCGAGGATCGCGCGCGACGGGACGTCCGCCAGATATCTCGACTTAGACGCTAAACACTGTGGAAACCCGCTCGCGAGGAAATATTTGTCGCGTCTACCGACGAGGACGTTCCTCGTTACTTGTATCGCGCATTGAGTTTACGACACACGCGAGGGTCGCTTTCTTTCGATACCGCGCGATTATGGTACTCGCGGAACTTTAAGTTTTTCCGAGCTGGCGGAGAAAATGGTGGGAGCTAGTGGAGCGTAGGTGAAATAGGGACAGACAGTGCCGGGTTACGTATGTTTTCACGGGACACTGAGCGTACGCGGACATTTTCAATTCGTACCAGCTTAAATCGAAACCGGACAGGTTCCTTTGCAAATTCTCGACGAACTCGCGAGCATGCATCAAAGGAAACCTCGAGACATACATGGAATGTAGTAAATCGGTTCGTAAAACGTGGATTATTTCGTTGGGTAATATATATGTAGTGGATTGAAAAATGCTAAAAGCTATACAAGTAGAAACTGTAACTCCTCATTTTGAAGCGCGTCTAACCCCAAGCGTTAGAGAGAGATTACTTTCTCCAGCTTTTCAAGCAAACTAGAATAAATAAAAAGCTAGAAGTTGTGTATGTGTATGTAACAATTTGGAAAAAGAGAGGATCCTATTTGTTTGACGTATAAAATTATGATAAAATGGAAATCCTTCAAAACTTTGCACACAAGTGGTGGCATAAGGGCGACATCGATTTCCAACGCTGTATAGCTATTCTCTTGATTCCTGAGGGGAGCGGCGGGTGTTAAACCGGGAATTTGGCGAAGTACCTCGCAGGTTGTAACTTTTGATTAAACAACGAAATCCAAGTATGTTTCGCGCAAAAAACTGTGGAAAACCATGTCAAATTGGACTTTCCTCGATATATATATATAGCTCTCTTCCTATCTCTACATTTTTCGAACGTCATTTTTCCGGAATTCATCTATCAAAAAATTAAGAAAAATTCTGAAATTAAAAAAAAAGAACCTTCGTTACGAATAAGTTGATAACGAATCGAACATCAGGGATATTTTTCGATATCAAATTATAACGTAAAATTCAACGGGAAATCCGAGAGAGGGAAAAATATTCCAAATAAAATGAATATTTCCTATTCATAGGGAAATAAAATTCCAACCGTATTAACAGTTGTTCACATGTTATTAAAGCCCTAGATTACATTTTTCACAAAATATACATTATTCAATTTACATATTCAATTACATTTTCAAAGAAAAAATCCATAAAATATTCCTGTATTGTTCAAATTTCACCTGCAAAAGAAGCATCGATGCACGAACCAGCTGCATATCGTGCACTTCACTGCAAACCGTACACTATATACAGTATACCATTTTTTACACTCTTTTCTTACACTCTTTACCTCCTACCTTCCCAAACAGCCATCTAAATCCATTTACTTGTTTCACCCATTTGCAGCTCGCACACCTTGCACGATCTATCGCACGGATCTATTCACGATAAACTCGCATCTCCATTTACGTGCAAACTTAAAACAGAATCATCGTTGAACGATAAAATGAAACAAAAAAAACCGTTCCAATATCGTTCTCGAAACGGATCACGAACAATCGAGCGTAACGCATCCAGTTGCGCTTTGGATCGCGCCAGGAGGGTTGCTCCACCATCTTGAACCGGTTCCGGGCGTTGATCTTGGATTCGGATTAGTTTGCACTGGTCTCAAATTCGTTATCGGGGAATCGCGGGTACTTGTCCGCCGGAACGTGATTCATTCGACAATTTCGGTACACGGTGTACGCGTGCACGGTACATTATCCCCGTTGGTTGTGTGTACTACGTGGATACGTACATCGAGCTGGGGGGGCGGCCGCGTCGAATCCCAATGCGATTCGAATCCAATCAGACGGGAAATGGCTCCGCGGCCCTCGCCTTCGTCCGCTCCTCGTTCAGTCGCGCTCGAATTTTGCGAACGATTCATCTCTAATTATGCGGCGCCGGCCATGCCCAGCGCCGATAACTCCGTTCCCGTCGATCGAGCCGCGCGTGTCGTTTCGGCTCGCGCTCGAACCAGGACGACGACGAGGACGACGACGAATCGGCCGTTCGCGGTCGATGTTTCGTGAAAAAAGAACGAGAGGAGAAAGAAAAAAAAAAAAAATGGAGAAGAGAGACTGGTCCTGGCTCGCAGCGGACCTCGACCACACCTTCGTTAACGTACATCCCGATTCTGCCGATTGATCAAAAAGAGCGCTCGTTGTCAGCGAGCTCCTACTTAGCCCGTTTAATCCGTTCTATCGGAGCCGGCCTCTGAATCTAATAATTAATCGCCGGCACGACGCACGTGGGAAGAAATTACGGGCATTAAATGTAATTTAAAATGGAGCATTCCATTGCCGCGATGAAATGCGATTGCTTTGTGATCGTTCCACCAGGATAAAGTACCCTTTACACGCTACGCGACGTTTATTAACGTTCTTGGGAGGGGAAAAATTTACGGTTCGTTTTACTAGGTGCGTTAGCGAGTTTCACACCTTTGCTGTAGACATTTTCTGGGTTAACAGCGGTCAATGTATCGTAAATATATTCGATACGTAAGATTGTTGCTACATCGAACGAAAGCTCTGCTCTGCAGCTTTGCGTTTAGTTCCAGCAGGAGTGACCTCAGAGTCGGATCTCGATTAAGTTTGCCTTCGAAGCTGAGTACTAATAGCATCAGTTCGTCAAACTCCATCTCCGTGCGAAGCGTAACAACGAAATTAGCGTTACATCGTGGAACTTTTCGGTTTTCATTAGGCGTTATCTTTGCTCCGATGGAAACAGACCGCTGCAGCCATTTCCATTCGTAATCCTATATTTAACAAGCAAAGAAAGCCCCGCAGATTGGCCTTCGTAAGTGCACAGGAATAAACCGTTTCGACTACTTAAACGACATTTAAGCGAGCGAAAGGCCGCCGGGGTAAGCATTGAAACGTAACGACCGCTAGCGATTCATGCAAATTCAACCACTTCCGAGCCAACTATTTCCAACCGCTCATCTTCTCTTCGTTTCTTTCCCCCGCGCACACACTTTTCTTCCTTTACACTTCCCCCTTTCTCCTCCCGGTTTCACCTTTGGCGAACCTTGCCCCGTCTCGTTTAAATTTCGCTCCTCGCGCTTCACCTCCCCTTTCACCCTTCCATCTTTGGCGACCATCTTTCTCCTCCTTTCTCCTCTGTCGCCTCTCATATTTTCGTCCCAGAGTTATCGACTGCGCCTGGTTCCTCGAGACTTCCTCGTCGTTTCGTCTTCGTTTCGAGCGTCTCCGCGCTCGCACGTTTCCACTTGCCCAAAAGGGTGCGAATGCAAACACGGTAAATGCACGTTACATCGCACAGCGGTCAACCTCGAGCTAACCCAGCCGCCGTGGCCACGAGTGGCTACGAAGCTTCTGGTCTACTTAGCTCCTTAACGCTGGGAACACTTGGGCGACGAAGCGAGTCGTCTCGAGTAACGTCCGAGTTAACGTCCGTGGCCCCATTGATCAACCGAACTTGTTGCGAGGGGAATCGGAAACGCCGGCATGACGGATCGATTCGCGAGAGATCTGCGAACTACTTTGACCGCGATCGAAGTTGGACGTGGAACAATCGGCGTTCAGATTGTTGGTTACTAAAGCAATGGGAACTGATCGTTAAACTGTCTTGCGTCGGTGGATCCTCGATTTCGAAATTGAATTTGGCGTCAGTATTCCAATCGTGTTATCTAATTTCATTTATACTTGGCATTTGCTTTGCACTTTTGAAATTTTCAATGAAAATTTCTGTTCTTTGATCAGAAAGAAATTGTCTCTGTTTTATTTGGAGCAGATAATCAGAGTCCCACTATCTTTACAAAAAATACATTGACATCTGAAACGTACGACTGCTACTATTAACTACGACTGGTAGGACAGCATTGCGAGACCTCCCATCTGCAAACATGAAACGGCACGGCGGAAGCGATTTCGATAACGGAAAGAATCGAGGAGCCGTGAGAAACCGGGACAATCGTTCTTTTGTACCTGCATTAGTCGTCCGCGAGTTCTGTCGATGGCGAAGGAGAGGTTCTTCGACGTGAACTTCTAAACAGCTGCACGGTTGACGCACGTGTGACAGCCGTAAATCGCGCCGCGTCTTCGGGAAAAGTTTCGAAGGCAACGCCCTTTAAATGGAGAACGCAACGCGTTCGATTTGTCGCAGCTTTTCCATTTATTCCGTCCCCGTTCTTTTCTGCGTTACAGTTACGTATAAGTTTGGAAATACCACTGGGATCGTCCCGCCATTATGCAACTTCGCTGCATCCATCGTGCCACGGAACTTACGCGAATCCGTGTACGGATAAACCCTCGAGCGTCTCGACGCGCAGTTGGTAACATTTATAATAAAATGATCGCTCCGATCGAACGAAAATGAAATTTGTTTCCCATTCTTTATGTTCGTCGCGACACGCAGATACCATAACAGACGCGATAGATTCAGATTGGGTATAAAATATGCAAAACTGTGATCGATAACGGCGATTTAACGCGCGTTTAGTATCGAAAAATGTTTTATCCACGAATTAAACGAATCGTACATCGTAAAATCGATCCATTCGAGAACGGCTATAACTCTTGGATTTAGGGAATTAGAAATTCCCGTAAATACCGGGGATTCATTTAAAGAACGCATTCGAGGAAGCAAACAAATTGCCTCGAATTAGGCAAGGGTAGCGGATCTTTTCGTCGATTCGAAGGAAAGGGAAGGCGTTTCCTTGATAAAACCTTTACAGCGGCCATCAATTTTCCGCGCCAGCAAGAAACAAACGGCGCTTTTATTCCGACACAAATAACGATTCAACCCGCGTTAAATCAAAAACGTCTGCCTATTAGTTGGCCAACGATATTACAAATTCCCTTTGTAATTCAACATCTTTTTCAAACGACTGTTCCCTGGAAATAGTCGTAGGAAAATTGGATCGTTAAAATCTAATGCATATTATACGTACGAGGCAGAAGATATATAAAATATAATCGAACATTCACTCGCTGCAATTAAATCAAATTCGTGCGTAAAGCTCCGCATGAAGTCCTTAACGCGAGACGGTTTGTTAAGACGAACAGCCCTCCAAAGAAGAAACCACGAAACAACAAATCCTCTCTCCTTCAGCCGCAGATTTATCAATATTTACCGTGCGCGTAGCAATGGTCGGACGTATCCGAAATCGGGGCGAGCGTCAAAAACTATCCGTCAAAGACTCGCGAGGAGCGGTGTGTGGTTCGCAGTGTACGCTCAAAGCTACTGGCTGGCGGAACGTTATAGGAAAAGGGAGAGTGCAAGGGATGAGGGGGATAGATATGCCACGGCTACGAGGGAGGGAAAGATTTATGATGCCCGTGCGTCAGCTCGCACATCTCAATTTCGGGATGCCGCGAGTCAGGAGGCACGATGCTCCCTTTGTTGCTGTCAGAGACGGCCGTGGAGAACGGAACGATAAGAAAGAAGCTGGCACAAAGGAGGGAAAAAAAGGAGAGGAAGATTCGAGATAGGGATCACGGATTGGCCGAGGGGACAGGGAAAGCGCGGTATGTACCTTTTGCCCGTCTTACGCCATTGTCCCTCGTCCTTACGGCTGGAGAGTCTTTTCAGTTATCAAGAAGCATTTTAATTGTTGAGAGGAGACAGGATCGGTGCGGTTGGATTAATCCTTCTTATCCTCGACGATGTTGCATCCGCGTTTCGATTTTTTTCTACCCGGATTCTTCTCGAGCGGGATTTTCGAGGAGTAAGTAGCGAAATTATCTGTGCGAGTGTTACCAATTAAAGATTGAATTATATGCAGGAGGCAAAGTAGAACACACAGATTGCCTATCTTTACTTGAAATAATATTCACCTAACTAGGTTCAGCCATCTTGTTTTTCTAAGCGTTCTCCGTGCGATAGGTTCATTGAAAAAGATACAATCGAAGTCTGGTCTCGCTGTGTTTGTATCACTAAAAGGTAACGTGTAGAAAAACGTTACGTAGAATGCACTTGTGAGCTGGCATCTATATTTCAGTTAGCAGGATAATGAAGGTGCTCGAGTATAATGTAACGAGCGAATCTGACCGTATTAGTTCTTCCTTTCGAAATTATAGGGGAGCCTTCACCGTTAAGAAACGATAGACGCTCGAGGTTGCTTCAGATACCACGTTTAATTATGTGTTTAGTACGATCTAAGTTTATTGTATAATTCAACTACATTTGCGGTATGTGATTTGTGCTTCTTTTTTTTAAAATAATCATCGTAGTGATCTGGTCTGAACGAGGAAAATGTCAGCCATCTTCAAACAAATAAAGATAGACGCGAGAGTCATGCGAAGCGTACGATATAAAGTATAAGTATATTCGTACTCTGTACATTCAAAAATTCACTCGGAAACAAATTTCCACAATTTGCACGCTGTCGTCCCTCAAGACCCCTCAAGACGGCAAGAACTGTTCATGAATATTCAAAACGAGGAGGATCGAACCTGGCAGACAATACACGTCTAATATTCTGCGTGGTATTAAAACGTTCGCAGCATAGCGTCTTTCAGAATATTCGACAATATGCAACCTATTAAAAAAAAAAAAAAGTATTCCACGTTTTTACTTAGAAGCAATCGTCTTCTATACTTTCGCGAACGTTCGACGTCGCGATCGAGTACCTTTGCCACGGTTAATACTGTTGTACAAACAGGTTGTTTTCATCGAGAATGCAAACCGCATTGATCTCCGATAATAAGTGGCCATTAATCGATCGACGGACGTGAGACGCATCGCTGCGACGCGCCGCGATCTCGTGCTCGTAAGAAGAATGCCGATTGACGAAAATGGGGGAGCGCCGGCGTCGCTCCGGATTGCTCATTGACATTTAGCTAATGTCCATTCGATGCCACGAAAGTTTCTGTCGATTTATCTGTTCGAAAGTGCGCGCGTGTATCTCGCTTCGTATATCGAAACCCGATACCGCGTTGTATAAAATGCTGCGTCCAGTTTTAACGAGACTACCGGCAACGTACGTTATAAATTCGAATTGTTATGACTTCGAAACAAGTCCGTTGTGTTTTATCCTCTCCTTTCTTCTTCTCCTGACGCCTCGAACGTCAGAAAATTGGCGAACGCGACTTCCGATGGTTGAATGTTGAATTATTGCCTCGCATTATCGCGACGTGCATTCGAAAGTGTGATACAATGTTATGGACTTCGCAATAAAGGGGATAAATGGAATTGTCAGATTCTCATCGAGTTCTGATTTAATTACGTCGCAACTTGTGAATGAAATTTTATTGGCTTCGTTCGATGTACCGTCGCTGATGGAACTATTCGAACGCGCGCTCGTAACTTTCAACAGGATGAACATGTACGTTAAAGCGAAATGTTTCGAACGTTTGAAAATTGTTGTATACCGCTCTAAACATTTAAATTTACAGCACAAATACCTCATATTTCTATTCAAGTGAATAAAACTTCGCGTACGCGTCCATCAGATACGAGCGACCCTACTCTTAGCGTTAACCAAATTTCAACGGAAACGTAAGACGTAGCTGTTGTCGGTCCATACCGTTGAATAATGGCACGACTGGTATACCGACAAAACAACTGCAGGTATAAGCACACGCGTGCTCGCAGTTTAGCGGTGTTTCGCAGGGTATTTGCAGAATTGAAATTGCCTCCCTCGCTTTCGCTGTCCCTCCCGTCCCAATATGCATACCCAAGGTGCAAAGAACGATCTTAAAAAAGAAGACACGCTCTTTCAAGCATTCTCCATGATCGAAATTCTCAAGATCGCGAATCCTTTGTCCGAGAACGGAAGGTGCTCCATCCCGAGACAAAGCTCCGTCTCTCTGTCCTTCCTTTCTTTTTTTTACACGCGTACTTTCCTCCCTGCGCTCCATCCTCTCTAAATACATGTACGCGCGGGTACATAGACGCGCGTATATACGGTCCACGTGATTACAATTCAACGAGGTCCCGGCTTTGTACATATTGCGCGTAGCTTTTCCTCGAGGAAAAGAAAAAAAGAAAAAAAAAGTGGAGAAAAAAATAGAAACGCACGGGAAGAAGAGAAATTAATAGCTACTAGAGACGGTGGGTAAATGAAGAAGTTCCGTTCGGTGAAAGCGGCCGACGAAGCTGAACGGCACTCGTCGGTAAAAGGCGAAGCGATAGGGGGTACGGGGTAAGCGAATATTAAAGGGGAATACGAGCGTACCTGGTGGACAATTACACTCGGAGACGTCTCGTTTGATCCGAAATACGCTCGACTGCGTGGTGGTCCGGTAGATCTCGAACTGTTGTTGTACCTCCCTCTTGAGCCTCTGCATCAGAACGTCCGGCATCTCTTGTAGCTGACAACGGGCCTCCAAATTGGCGATTCGCGACTCCAATCCTAGTTCCCTGTACATCAGTAAACCGGACACGGCCAGGCTGGTAATGCAGAGGGCGCACATCGCCCAATTGAGTGTTGCCCCCTCCCTTCGACAGGAATCCTTACGGAATTTCCTCGGCATCGATGTCTCGAGGGAGCCCTTTCTCGGCGACGACCAGTCGGCCGCCGTGTCGGACTCCATGTTGCACACAGGATCGACACACGCTCGTTTCTATTCGTGCACGCAGCGCGTTAAGCGCGCGTCATAACCCACCCGACGGCCGTCGATACGTCCTGACGCGAGAATGACGGGCGAACGTAGAATAACAATGCAGAAACCACGCGAGCCTTACAGACTGTGCGGCGTCATTGTCCATCTGGAATTCATCTCGCGCGCCCACTTCCCGTTATCGCTAACCTCTCTCGTTCCTTCGTTTACGCTCGCGAACACGCGCTCTCCTCTGACTCGATTCCTTCGGAGCCCGATCAACGGAGAGCCGCGCTCTCTTTCCTCCTCTTGTCCCTCCCTTCTCTTCGTACACGGTAAATCGACGTTCCCAGTTTGACCGCACCACTGACGTTGGTAAACAACAAACGGTGTCACCAACCAGAACGAGCGTTCCCTCAGCCGCGCGCTCCTTTCAAATGTCCAATACCAATGACAGCGTCCCCTTGTCCTATCGCCGCCTGATCAAACCGCGCGCCAGTTTCCTCTTCCTCGATGACCCTTCTATTTCCGTCTATCTTGCTCTTCGGACGTCTTGTCCTTCCTGTTGCCGCTGCCGCTGCAAATGGAGCATCGCCCGGCGCTGTCGCATCGCGATCCTTCCTACGGTTTTGCGCGACACTTTTTTTTTTCTCGCCAACACTCGCACCGAGATACGAGGAGGATCCGCGAGCAGACTCCGCGAGATCGTCGCTGCCACTCTCGTTTCTATCTATCTTTCGTGGCTTCCTTCCGTTTCGTCGGACCCGCCGCGCTAGATGGAACAGGGGGAATCGAGCGACAACAGTGCTCCGACTGGCATCGGACCTGGCAGGATCCACACGGTTTCGTTGGGCATCAATTCGGTCCGCGGCGTTCTCGTTTCACGCTTATACCCGTCGCGCGGAACGGAAACACTGTTAGAACGAGTTGGTACGGTTTATTGGGCGAATGAAAAATCCGAAAATACCGCGAATACGAAGCTCACAGCGTGGCATTCGCAGTACGACTGGATGTGGTGGGGCGACGCTCTGCCGAGGGCCGAGGGTTCGTCGCTTCGGATACGTTCGTCGACGCTCGGCCTTCTTCGAGGCTCCGACTCATCCACCGGCTGCCGGACGCGTGGAGGACGATCGGTCGACCTAACGTCCACTTCCATTCGCACTGATTCGACCCTGCTTCCCTTGCCCTTCCATTTACCCCACCAATGCGCCCTTTCGCCACTCGACTCGATTTCGCTCGAGGATCTATCGTTTTCTATCTTTTTTTTCTTTTTTTTTTTTTCTGTCAGTCCGCTCGCCTCATTCCGATTCAACCCTTCTCGCGTGCTTTTACTCGCGCGCGTGCACCGAGAACCGAGTTAATGGGCGCGCGATTTTACCAAAACTGAGATAACGCACGAAAAATTGCTCGGGTGCGAACAGTTGTATCTCTTTAAACACCAGCCGCTCTATTATCGCTGTCGAGTTACTTTGTAAAGCGCAGATTCCACGCGTTTGCCTCTTTTCAAATTACCATTTGAAATATTCTTCGATGCGAGAGTCTAATTGCAATTTTCGTTGAATTTTCTCTTCTCGTTTTTAATTGACGCGATGGCAAATGACTTTTACTCGTAGGAAGTTCAGATTCTGTCGCGTTTTGGAAACCTCTCGCTTGGAAAACGAAATATTTGGTCGCGCGATACGTACGGCTAATGTATTTCCAAGTGAAAGCAGGTTAAGAATTTGGAACGTGTAACGAGGCTAGAGGAAAACTACTAAAACGGAAGATAATTGAAACAATGCGGTTATATTAGGAAATATCGATTGGTGAATCGATCGTTTCCCTTGAAACACATCCCCTACGTGTATACGTGACGGATACGTACAATCGACCCCTTGCTACCGTCCAATCGCTAGCACAGGAAACGATTATAGACTACATCCTGGAACGTACGTTCGGCGTGTTCGCCCTCTGTGCGTATACTAAATCGAATGTTGCAGCAACCTCCTAATCGTCTAACTAATAAGCGGGCAAATCGTCGATACACGACAAGAAAACAATGGGACAGCAGTTACGGTAAAACAAATGCAAGAGTATCGATTGGCCTTTTGTGGAACGGCATTGCAATGCGTTCCTCGCAATCTCCGCTGTTTCATCGGATTAATTCGGTCTAAACAACAGGAAACGGTAAAAGTTGAATGCCTGGAATTGAAAGTTGCGCGTTCTAAATGTGAAAACGATACAATTATATCCGTTTTAAGAAAATAATTTCGTTGCAAGCGGTGTCGCAAAATCTGATATACCGAGATTGTGACACGGTTTGCCAACAATTTTCACTTTGTATTAAAGTTGCTGCACGGTGACCCGTGTTAACCGCTCGAAAAAAAGGCTAATGGCCGCAATGTGCCGCAGCTAATCGCGTCGTTAAACCGTACGCTTTCCAATCGCATTCCGATCCGTTGTCGTCAAAAATTTAATCGAGACCCTTTCAGCCACAGGGCGGCGCTATATCTCAATAATTTCTCATTTCGATGGACGACCAAAGACGGTGTACAATACGCAGCAATCGTTGAAAACTATTCGAAACACGCGCGTACACGAGCTCTGCCTTTGATGTGCTTGCTTGGATGTTTTCGTTATCTTGAAAAACTGAAGGGCCAGTCTCAAGTGTGCACGAACGACTCGCAGTTGTCTTTTATAGTTAGCCGCGCTAATGCATAAACTTATCCGTATCACTCTGTTTTTCCTCCTGTATCTCGAGTGTCCCTTCGAACGTTCGGCAAATCGCGTCGACGTCGCCCCGCGGAACTTAATCGCGCGCTAAATAATTACGATTATTAACCACGCCCGGGATGACGCGCGCGATAGAAACGAAATTTCACGCAACGGACAACATTTACTTCTGTCCGGTAACGCGACGCCGGCTGGAATACTTACGGGAGCGTTGATTAAAGTCAAAGTGAAAAGCCGTTTCACGGTATAAAATTGAACGCGGAACCGGTTCCTTAATGAAAAGCTTGTTCCTTTTCCAAGTGTGTTTCCTGTCGCGCGGCAATTTTGCCGGGCGATCGAAGAATACGTTTCTAAAGGACTCCGGAGCGGGCGCTTAGGGCACTTGCGAGCATCTCAGACCAGTTTTCAATTGACAATGGACCGCGTTGAGAGCCTCTGGGGACTGCAAACCGCGGCTCGAGGGGTGAACTTCCAGCGTGCGTCGTGATTAAAAAGTCATCGCGGCCGATGCCCTCTTCACGGCACGTTGGTCATCGTTGGGGTGCGGTACGAGGCACATTATGTCGCGTTTCCGCCAGGAAGCAGGCGCAGTCGGGACGACAGCCTGCACCTCGTTTCCGTGCACTCTGAGAGAACGTGGCCTCGCGGACACTGTGGATAAGGATGAAGATAGGCAACGAGCCGGCGCGCGAGCGGGACGCCGCGTTACGACGATGGCTGGACGGAGAACGGCGAAAGGAATGAAGAGGAACCGGGAGAGGGAGAGCGCATCAGAAGAGGCGGAGGCGGGTACCTACGGACACGTTCGCGACACTAAAGCAGACTCTCATTTCGGGAACGAATCCGACGCTACACCCCCGCGGATGTGTCTGCACGTACAGAGGAGGCTGAGCGAGCAGCGCGCAAGAGGGGTAAGCGAGCCAATGTGCAGTTTGTATTCCGCCCGGCAGAAAATACTCGTTCGTTACAATGTATACCTACGGAGGCACTCGCCGAAACTCATCCTCGTCGCCGTCGCTCGACCTTATCTTCGTTCTTCTACTTTGCGACATCCCTTTATATTCATAACGATACCATCCACCCCGCGAGGTACCAACGCGATACATTAATTCGTGGTTTAACGAAACTCCTGTGACGTATTTCCGACGTACGACGCGGTCTTTCCGCGATCGAGCGTCTCGTGTTTAATAATCGACGGAGCAGCTTGCTCCGAATGCGATACACGTATTATTTCGAAAGATCGGGGGGGAAGATTATGCCTTATATTTCTCCGTCAATTTATTTTTATGGTCGTTCACATGTTCGATTCGGTGGAAGGAATCATGGGAGGAGGGTCCCCGGGTCACAGATAGTAAAAAAGCGAGCATGCCACGTTGACGGAGAACGAAGAAGGAAATGGAGTCCGAAACGCCTCATTTAATTTTATGACAGCCACGAAGCTGCGAGCTGCGTCTTCGTGAACGAACACGCATCATCGAACCCACTGAACCTTATTGGTAGCCGTTCAAGGTAAACGGAATAATCGTAGCTGATGCCACGGTCTCGAACGACTCGTTGACCTAGCAATAATCACGCTAATGGCTGAGATAGAAAAAAAAGCGTCTGATTAAAGAGAGAATGAAAAATTTCTTCGACGAAGCGGAGAGATTGCAACGGTTTCGAATAAATAATTTAATTGTTTATTTTCGTGCGAACGATTTAGCGACACGATCCAGCGAACATTGGGGTGACAAGACAAGTAGATACTTCCCTCTCTGCACGATCGCTCGGATGAAGAGGCAACGAGGGGTCTCGCGATCATTATTGACTAGACAAGGAGAATGCACGCTCGCCAACTTTGTTCCTAGTCGGGCAATCGAATCGGGAAGAGTCTTGTCTAAATAATTGAATGGAACTAGAACTAAGGATAAATTTTTTTTATTGTAAAAAGCAACTCCTTCGAAAGAAGAAGATTACCTACGTGGCTAATGAACGGTCAGACTATTCGATTACACATGATTAAGTAAACTTTTGCTCCTCCGCGAACCGATCGATAGTTGCCTTAAAACTGCCGAGTGGCGAATTGCTGTTTGCATTCTTTATCGGAAAATTGACCAAGCAGGTAGAAGTTAGGGGCAAATGAAATGAATGGAATGGCAAATCTTGTAGAAAGCAGGTCTTGTAAAAAAAAGAACGGCTAATTGATCGTGTCGAATGAACGTTTTATTTAGGTCAAGCACCGTCTGGAAGTACTGAGAAACCTCTTTCGTAAACCTTCGTCAGATATCGTGTTTCGTCTGCGATTAGGCAGCATATAATATCGTGCCGTATCAAATCCGACTCGCTCCCCGGAGCAATAATAATCATGCCAGGAATTTCATTGGCTACGCGTAAGCGCATAAGCCGCCACTTGAAAGAACGCTCGCTGCCAGAACCGGCGTTTCGAGAACCGCACTTGTTTAATTGTGAACAACTTCCGGGACATCGGGGCGGGGGCCGTGCATCGTGCCCCGGCGCGATGGTTACAGAATACGATCACGATCAACAATGTCGCCGCGAGTTGCAGCCTCGTTGCAGCCTCGTTGCAGCCTCCTCGAAGTGTGCAACCGCGAGAGTCCGGATATCGCTGGGACAAGGTCTTTGTACTGTAATCGCAGGAAGACGATAATCGACGTAAATACCGCAAATCGTCGACAATCGGCGAGGGTAGTTTTCTAAGCCCACACGTACGCGAGATCTACCTAAACCGTGATTCACGATTGGACGTCGCGAGAAATTTGCAAAATCGCTGCCACCTATTTTCACTTCCCGAACTTACGGTCCAATCGAGGCTCGTCGCGAATCACGCTCCCGCTTTATGGAACGTATTATAGAAAATCGTGAAACGTATGAAAAGAAAAGAAAAAAAAAGAAAGAACGGAATACATTTACCCCTCTCAGATACCGCGAAAGATATTACCCTTCCTTTTAATATCGTGCGTGCATTTCTCACGTTTATGTTTAGAGTGGGATTACGTATGGTGATTCGTACCCGTCTAGGCAATACGGCGCGTCGCTTTCGTTGTTTGTTATCACGGGCGAGGGATCAGTGTTTCCCTCTGACGAAAATTCTGGGACAGAGTTACCGCTGTTAGTTACTGACTCATTCCACTGAGCACCGTTCAAATGAAAACTGCCGGAAACTTTTAATCGATCGATGCTCGAATCACTTTTCTGTGGATGTCGTACAGCCAACTTTATAATTTAGTCTGTTTAGACGTTCCCTTCGATTCGATACGTAACTATAAAACTCCCATATTCATCGCGCAATTAATTCGTGTTATTATCAACTGAAATCCGTGTCTTCAAACATGGACATTTAACTTGTAACGTGTAATCATCGCTCTAAATCGTACTCTAAGGAATAACAGGCAGCAGGAAGGATGTACCCTTAAATTATATACAGCAAACTTCGATGAACCATCTTGAATTCGAGTGAAACTGTAACAAAAGTATCAACGATGCTCGCCACCTTAAATAAATGAAAATGGACGTTGTCAGCCAAACCAGTATCGATCGCACGTAGCCGGCAGAGTGTAATTGCAGTCGGAGATGTTTAACATTAGCAGAGGCTCTTCCCGTAAGAAATAAATGACAATTTGAAACGGTGAACGCAACGGAAGGTGGTCATGATTACTCGACGACCCTGACCGTGGTCATCCACGGCTCGATGTGAATACCCGCGGACGTTCGCGTGGTCAGCAAGTTTCATTCTTGAAAAAGTACCTCGCCAGCACGGCGAGGAGCGCATAGACGTCGATGCGCCGCCTTTCAGCGTCGCCGCAATGCCATTAACCGGGGAGCTGCTCTTGCAATCTCTGATATAGCTGGGTACTGCTGTTGCTACCACACCAACATGAGAAGCATGACGCTTTAAGTGGGTGGTACAGACGGCTCCGAGCCGGAATTGGTTTAAGCCCATTATATGTGTACGTGTACGTGCACCGGGAGACGTTAAAGAGCCCCCGTTCGTATGTTCTATGAGACCTGCGAACCTGATCTACTTTCCTACCTGGAACCACCTTTTGTATCGGGGACGTGCAAGTGGTATAGATTAAAAGGTATCAACCCGAGGGGCCAGCGCGAGATGAACGGAATCAACCTCGCGCGATACGAGCCACGAATATTCATTGTCTCTGTGCTGTTTGGTATCTAGGTTATTATTTCGAATGTATGCCACAGGAGATAAAGTGGTATGATCACCGTTGAATAATACATTATGGAATACGATCCAATTTCGAGTACGTTATATTTTTATTTAAATTACGCTCGACCCATGGGCTGCGATACAATTGCGTTATTAGATTTATGGGTTAATTTCGCGAGTGAATACCGTTGGGGCTTAGGCGAATTATCTAAACGGATGATAAGAGAAAAAATGTAAGACGTGTTACGTCGATGGTTCGCAGTTTTTCAAGCCTATCCATGCTACTTATTAAACGGGGAAATTACAAATCCAAACCGCGTGTACACGAGACTGAAGCACGTGTACCAGCGAGTACACGACCGGGTGGAGTAAAGTGTACCTGGGTGCCGATGTCGCGTTATCGTATGGAAGACGGTACATAAAATGAAGTAACAGTGTCCGTCAACGGCGAAGCATACACGCTCGAACGAACAGTGTACACGATCAATGAAACCTATGGTTACGCGTGGGATCACGTATGTTGTCCCGTCGCGCTACAACTGGACGGCAAAGGGGGAAAGGGTGACGACGTTTACTGGTCGCATCGAGTTACAAGTCCCTTAGGTAATGGTGCGTACGTTATTCAATACCCTGTACTCAGCATTCTACGTGTGCGGCAACGTAAGGGGACAGAAATTCTCGGCCTGGCGAAGCGTTTATGGAATTACGAAAACGACGATGGCCGGTGAGACTGTGACGAGCGCTGGAAACGCCGGTCAATGGACGAAAAGTTAAGTTGCACGGTTGATAGAGAGTCGTGATTAAACCTGCGCGAAGTTACTCATTAAGCCAGTTTTGAGGTTTACACGCCGCTGAGAATGTTGCAATTTCTGCTGACAGAGTTAGTATTGTGGCTCTTGGCAAGCTTTGAGGTCTCTGGCTGTAACCCGTGTCCAGATGGATACGTATATAGTTATCCCAACATTTCGCCAGCATTGCTGCCAGCTTCGTCAGTGGAGGCGCTGATACTGGTATTCCAATCAGTATCCGAGCGTTTCGCCAACAATGTCGCTCGATTCATCAGAAGACGCGCTGATATCGGCACCATCGCGTCTTCCGACTCCTGATGACGCTGGCTGCAATGCCGCCGGAACGTTGGGATACCGAATAATCGACGACCGAATTCAGCAGTAGAATCAGCTCTTTTCGTCGAGACCACCACAGATTTAACGCGTCGAACGAGCAAACCATCGAATTCGCTAATTTAAAAGCTAGCATAGTTCTTGCTCTATTTATAATGGCATTCCAACTGCGGGTCTTGCAGCCGTGAAAAGTCAAACGCAGCGCAGGCTATAAAGCCTGTGTTCCTTGCTGTGGTAATTAGTACCGCGTCAAACGGGTACCCGTAGTACTTCCTTTAGTTTTTAGAGGTACACCTAACGATCCATAACACGCTGTCGTTGGTTAGAATATCGCAGGAGCCCATAGTATTTTCTAAAAACTAAGTAGAAAGATTATATCTGTATTTAGCCATTGCCATTACATACCAAGGATAAAAAATTATCTTCATCCCTCTGAATTTTATAGGCTGTTCTCGTTTCTTTGGCACGGTCGACTGTTAATAAAAAGGAGAGCTATTCAGGATTTTTTCCAGAATTATTTCTCATGCGAATTCCCTCGAAATCGCTGTGTGCGAGTCGAATATGTTCTCTTCTAACGTACCGTAGAATGCCAGTCTTGAGTATTCCGACCGCAAGGGTGTATACTCTCGGGGCAATATCTAACCGGCACGGATTACAGAAACTATCCGGCGAATTCTAGCTCGAAGGTCCGATTCCAACGAATCTAAATATCTTGGCGGTATACGCGTGTGTACGTGTTACAGTCGGAGTTTGAAATCTGTCAATGTCCGGCTTAATTAACTGAAGCTAGTTCGCTTAGAAAGTATCTCGAAAAATATGTAACGGAACGAGCATGTTTGCTCAAGAAACAAATATTCATACGTTGGATATGGTTTCATTTACAGAAATTGTAATGTCTTTCTACGGTAATGAAATATTTACTCACCGTTAAACACACATCAAATATTTAAGCCAACGCAATAATAGTAATGGCTATAACAGCGTCCTGATATTTATTCGGGAAGCCGACTTTCCACTACCCCGAGTGCTCCTAGTTTTCGTTTCCGAAATGTTTGCGTTCCGATAAAATTAGAAGAACTGCCTCGACGGATCTAATCACACGAACCGCGCGTCGTACGATTAATTGAAAAATCTACTCTGTCCGCGTGAAACGCGAAACGAAACGTGACAATATTTTGCGCCAAGCAGCATTTTGGATCGACGCAATCGCGTGCAATTTTCCATAAAACAACGAGTGATCGATTAGTCGAGCGATTCGATTCGCACGAAAATCAGCTCGCCCTTTAATAAATTACGTCGCGAGGGTGGGGAACAGGAATACTTTGTTTAAGGGGAAACGTGTTTGAAGCGGGCACAGATGAGCCGCGCATTAGTATGTTAGCAGCGGACGGTAAAATAAGCTCAGCCTCGACGCGGTGAATTCAGAAATTGAATTTCCACGCGAGCGTGCGATATACCGCGCGCGACGAGGTTGACGAGGCTCGCTCGAGCTGCCCACGCCTCGCCGCGACCTCGCAGCCGGAAATTACGAGCGAGGAAATTCTTTTAGTCCCCAAACGAGAATACCGGCTACGTAACGGAAGATTTTTATTCGTTTAACTGCCGGATTATTTTGCGGCCGGACGAGAGAGCTTCACGTACGCGCCACGGACGAACCGTTACCGTGACACGTCCGACTTGTATCCCAACCGTCGGCTCCGGTTAATTTCCCTTCAAGTCCCGGTACTTCGTTCGGATAATTGCTCGAGCTATTAAGAAGTCTACGACAATTACGTCGATACGCCGGCCGCGGCGTTTCGAGCCCGAGCAACCTCTGTCCGGACGCCTAACGTTGCATTAGCATAATTAAATCGTGAACTCCGTGATTGGCTGTTGTAAATCTCTTCTTTCGTTTTTTCCATTCCTTTTTTTCCTTTCTCAATGAACTCGTTACATTTGGTACGCGACGACGAGCAATTGAACTGCGAGCTTGGCTCTCTCAGCAGCGTTCGATGAATATTATATGAAAGCCAGGGTATCGATAGCGTTACCATTTTTTGTCAGTGGATAATCGTAACTGTGGTATTGTTTAATCATTTTTATTTGGTAGTCACGTTTGGAGATAGTTTTTTCTGCGATATAATTGCCGGAAGAATGCTATAAATTACCTAGTCGAGTTGAATGTACGTGCTATTTCATATTCAGTTTTCTACTAGTTCCGTCAGCTACGAATCATTGTCCACGGCTGATACCAGGAACGATAGATTATGCACATCACTTTTCATTAAGTCACGTGAGAGGCTAATATTAGAGCAACATCCTTTTACAACTTCCACGATGGAGTAATTGTTCTCGCTCTATAATACGCGCATCAAATTATTGGAACGAGCATTGTCTAGAAGGTAACTGAATAATGCAGGATATAACGCGAAGAAGTACTACATTTCGCGGCGACACTAATGATATGCACTCGAAACTGCACGAGATATAAAGACTCGTATTATTAAAACGAGTAATCCTTTATACCGTGAACTCTTCAGCTGGAGTGCAATAAATTTATCGGTGAAACGGTACGAGTAATCAAGCGAAGTATACTCGTGACTATCGTCAGATCAAAAAGTTGCCTCGAAGCTATTGAAAAATATAAGTTTCCAGGTAAAAATGTTTTCGAACATGGACGAGAGATAAATATATTTGATGCTCGGTAAAATTATTTTGAAATAAAATCGTTTCTACGTACGACAGATTTAAAAATGGAATATTAATCCTTTGTAGTTCCATTATTACAGTATACGAGGGCGTTTCACCTGGCTTTATCGCGTGAAACACTTTTGTTGT
Source organism: Xylocopa sonorina (assembly GCF_050948175.1). Lineage (NCBI taxonomy): Eukaryota > Metazoa > Arthropoda > Insecta > Hymenoptera > Apidae > Xylocopa > Xylocopa sonorina. The sequence goes on along the minus strand of NC_135202.1, from coordinate 8,547,528 downwards.
GTAATTAAAACTTTATAAAAATGTTTCCTATGAAAGGTTCCATAGCTTTGTGAGGATCAGCGTGCGGTGACAGTAGTCTTATTCAAGTGAAAGAGATTACTGAGATATGGAGGCAAACTTTGATTTCCAAATGGAATGTTACGTCCAATGTTTGCTCCTCTAAAGCTAATGGTTCTGGACAGATGTAAAATATTTCATATCCCATGCGCATTGGTTATTAAAATTAATATTAAAATGTTCGTCGAACTAAACATCTTTTATAAGCTTCAATAACAGAATCAAGTACGCCGTGCTTTAATAGCAAAAATCCACAAAACGGAGCGACGCGTAATGAAATCCAGTATGGCTACGCGGAGGTATCCACATTTCACTGGTTTATAGGCTGTTACTTTTACTGTACACGTTCGCAAGGGATTTTCAATGTCGTTTCCCTCGAAAACGGAGCCCCAAACGCAATTCTCTCACCCGTGATTTTCGTTTTATTTCGCGGCGCAACATAACTCTTTTCATTCTATTCAAAATCGAACAACATTCTTATTTAAGTAGAAGAGGCGATTTCTCTAAATGATAATGAAAAATACGCGATACGACGTATGCGGATTTTCCAGCCGTGTGCAAGGTTTCATTAAAATCCTTGCGTATCGCATGAGCGATGTTTCTAATTACAGTTCATTAAGCATATTCATTGGTCGCCACGCTTCGAACGTTGCATGCGTTTTACAAAAGCGTATCTGACTTTCTTGACTGAAAGGTCTAGTCACAAAAGAGCACGGTTTGTATTAATAACATCTATGATACCGTTAACACGTTTTCTACTGCATCGCTCGTACATAAACGGTAATGTGCTTACTTTCGCTATCGTTCCCGGCGTCACTCATAATGAGTGACGGTGATTTTATCTTCTGCCGCGTTGCTCGTACTTTCCTCGCTGTAATTGAGGTATCACAGGTGTTACTGGCGCACGACTGCCATCTCCATATAAATTCTAATCACGAGAGAACATTACAGAATACGAAACTTATTTCCACGATCAGTTCCAAATTTAAAGCGTCTGTTACTTCACTTTTATATTGAAAAAATCGATTATCTTAGCTTCCATCTTTCCGCGCGAATTACTTCTCGAAGAAACAATTTCTGTGTTCGTTGGAGAGGATTTCCTTGAGCCTGGTTCGCGAAGGAAAGGACCGCGTCGGATGAATAATATTTCTAATAATCGGATATAGATTCAGACGCTCGTGGCTCGAGGTTTACTTTCAACCCACGCTACGTCGATTTTCCAATGAATAAGAGGTCACGAAACCTTTCCGCCCCGCAAAATGTATAACGGCCGCTTTAGAGCCCGCAGAAGCTTTCTTCCCGGGCGCTTCATCGGCGTCGCGATTCCCGGCACGTCTCGCGCGTCTCGAGCTATCCCTCCGGAGAGTTCGCGTCGAGCTTGTAAAGTCCTAATGACGACAGTCGGCCATCAAAGGGAAAAACGAGAAAGAATCGTATCCACGTCGAGGCGAGCGGGGAGACTTCGAACGAGTTTCGCATAATTCACCAACAATGCGTCATTCATAGAAATTAGATTTCGGGAAATTTCAATATCCGCCAGCTGGCCCAATTCCGTGAAACACGTCGTCCATTGTCCGTCCCTTCATTATCCCTCTATCGATGGATACCAAATGTCGTTTAATTGGAACAACAGAAACTTGTTATTTATTTAATCATCGCGGCGAGTTAACGTTACCAAAATGGCCGCTGGTGACGGAAATCGGCGACTAAAATCCGGGCATTACCTCGAAAACGGCTGGATACAATTAACGCGAGGGAAAAGAAAGAGGAGGCATTTCGGTTCTCCTGTGGGAACTCGAGCGAAAGATCTCGTTAGGTGGGTCCCGCTCGGGTGAGTTTCGCGAATGAAACGAAACGGCGGAAAGTTTCGCGAGAGCGCATACACCGGTAGGTAGTCGGATATCCGGTAAACTGGCCGGCCAAGTACCCACGCACTGGATACATCGTAGTCTGGCTTCGAAATGACAATACACGTCCCCCTTTTCAGTTTAATTAAAGGCGTGCTTCGCCGAAATGCAGCTATTCCTGCACGCTTTGACCCGTTCCACCTTGTATCCTTCTATTCGTTTCACGGCCGTGGCACGGCGCGCGTTTCTATACGGCCGCGTACGTTGCTTAATGGAGCGCCGCGTCTGCCACCCTGTAATGGCACGACACTTTGCACTTGCGCCACTGGGACGCTAAATAGCGCTATCGCCGGGGCTAAAGGTCCGCTAGTCAAATAGCCGGGTTGCCGTGCTTGGTTAAAGGGAAGGACTGATCTGTCGGACGAATATCAGGTAAACTACCGCCAACGTTCCATACGCGGCAATATTCGCGCGCTAATATCGCGAGTGTGCTCAGCTCTAAGTTACGTTCGCGATGAACTGAGATTTCCTCGACTTTGGTTCGCGAACGATGGAGCGTTTGTTATTTCCTGCTACAGCTGGCACGCGCGCAGTTTGTTTCACTGTTGACGTACGAACGTCTGCGGGTAGATGAAACGAGAATCCGTGTAGCTTTGAATAAATAGCGGAGGAAGCAGTCGAGGATGGAATCGATTTTTCCTCGTAGCCAGCGAGCGGAGGAAAATCGATCGTGGAAGGAGGTTTCTGCGAATTTGAAAAAAGAAACGTCGCTTAACGTGACGGTTATTTAATTAAATTCAACGAAGTAGACATGATTTAAGTTCGTAATGAAGAAACGATCGAATCAAGTATCTTCGGCTGCACGAAATATCCGAAGCGTCTCCCCCGGAGTTGAGCAAATAAAAAATGTGGACCGAGTGCTCGTCGATGTACTCTGCTTCTCTTTCGTTAACGAACGTAGAGATGACTAGCTAAATGTAACCGTGAAATATTACCATCTACATTTACAATCAACTAATTGGACAAAAGTTGATATCTCGTCGGTCCTTTAATCGGGAACTTTTCGCCATGCATATATAATGAGAAAACTGACGGACTGTCGTGCTGAAACGAGCTCTTTAACAAGTTAAATTTCGCTTACGATTTCCAGGCGCAAAAGGGCGAGGTTTAACGAAATTTGCCAAGATTCTCGCATAAAAGCGCGAAACGTGAAAGAGTCGGTGGTAAAAGGTAAGGAAAGGGAGGGGTGGGCGTAAGGCGAGGAAGTAGCCGAAGGCTGAGAGAGAAAGGGAGAGGGTACGAACCACTTGGCTCCATTCAAAGGGGAAATCACCGCCGTCGAGTCTGTGGGATACGGTGATGAGGTTATTCCGTCCTCCTTCCCTCCGGAAATGACGTCACATCTCGACGTAATAAACACAAATATAAGTGGTTCCTGTGCTGTGTTCCGACGGCGAAATAACGTAGGCCGACATGATCGAATCGCGTATGTCGGAAGAGGAAATTTGGAGAGGGTGTCGGCGCTCTTGGTGCCTCGACGAATAAATTAACGACGATGTTTGCCTTCCAGCGCCTTCCCTGCGAGCCCGGACCGGCGATCAATCGATCTCGCCTCCTCGCGCGGGGCTATCGATCGGAATATCGTGCGTGGTCCGTACGCCACATCGCGTCGAACGATCCTTCCCTGAAAATGAACTTTCTACGAAATTCGAACGATAAATTCTATCCCTCTCGCGTGATCCTGATTCCGTTTGAAAGTAATTTATAATTACCAGCGAAGATTAATTGTCTACAATCTGGTCGTGGCTGCTAAACGAGAATGGACAGTCTTACGGCGATGCGAATCGACAGGAGGAAAAGAAACGAGGCAAGGAGAGAGACCCGTTTTTCATGTTTCGTGGGAACGCGATAAGTGACCAGCGCATGCTCGAGGATAATTTTCGTCGCGAGGCTCGTCGAGGCTCGTTCACCGCGCTGCAGCGTTCTTGGACCGCGAGACATCTTGAGAATCGTAGCCCGATTTCACGCGAGAACAATGCCGGGGCCACTTTCCTCGGGCCTCGGTCCTTCTTCCTCTGTTAAAGTCGGCTCAGCGCGCGCGCGCGCGCGTGAAAACGCGCAGACTAATTTCTCGTCTCGCCCCCGCGCCACGGCGTTCCTGAAGAGTTCACGGCGGAGTGGCCCGCAACGGAGGGTTACGAGCCAGAGGGTTGAAGAGGCATCCGTACAAAGAGCAGAGGAGTGTGCAACAATTATAAACACCGTGGCAATTACGGTGGCCTGGGTGCGTGGCACTTTCTTCCGTCCCACCCCCCACTGGTACTCTTCCTTATGAATTGCGCCACCCACGGAAGAAACCTGCGCCACTTCAGCGTTACACCACCACCGGATGAACCACCCCAGATGCTTTCACTGCGCCACCTTTTACTCGGTTGTAATTGAGCCGGAATCATACAACGATGAGAAGGAACTCGGGTAGAACTGAGTGGCTGCTTGGACGCGTCACGTGTAGGATCTCGAGATGCTTCCCATTCTGTGTCTCCACTGTTACCGTTCGCGACAGAAGAATATCGGATCGGTTAAATGTCTGTACACGTTGGATTGTCAGGATAGTTCGAACGAAGATTGAAACGCAACGTGTTTAAATTTGGGTAGCAGATTCTGGGTTCTCGGGTGGCTGAAGCGGGGTGGTTCGTTTCGTTTTGCCCACACGAGCTTTCTCGATCAACGTTATTACAAATGATCCATTTTTCATCCCTCGTCACCAGTGGTTGTTTAAAAAAATGGTGTCGCCTCGTTGCGTTTATAGAGCGAAACGCGATCCATCAGATTTTTCGCGTAGGTGAAAAACGGTTTACGTAGCCAAGTTTCATGAATTTTCATATGGATTTTCGTATCTCCGCTAATTCACGTGTCCGCCCCGTTATTAAAAATTGGAGAACGTTCCTTTTACACGTACGACGTGGAGATTGAAATAGATTCGATCGCACACTTGTCTCTGGTCATTAGTTGCTCGCAGAATCTATGCACCATTGTAGTTTGACGTTGATCCATTTTCCATTTGACAAGCCATTTAAATAAATCGCTGATGTAAGTATTAAATTACGTGTCCTGAAATCTGACGTGACAAATAGGACGGAACGAAATGATATCGCATTATATGGTCGGACGATATAAGGCATTACGCAGGCTTATTACAATAAAGTAATGGGTATTATTGCGCGGCGGGCATTATTGTTCTTGATTTATATTGATTACCCTTTGGGGAGTTGGGATATACACGCCCAAGGTAGATAAGGTCGTTGCTGCGGATGATATACTGTGGTCAGAGTCTCCAATGGAACCGATTTCTGATTAGGTGCAATTGTATACCAACCGTTCTTCGAATCTAATTTCTCGTCGTAATAAATAAGGTGTTTCACTTTTAGAGTCTCGGAAGTGCAATACACATTTTTCACGAATTGATTTTTCGGAAGTTAAATGTAAAATATTCGCGACGTGTTCGAATATCTCCAAAGTTCCTCGATACGCTCCAGCATTTACCTCAGTATTACGCGCGTCACGGTTTTTGGTTTAGAACTCCATTAAAATTTCGAGTACGCCGACACAGATGCGCTTTTGCTGTTCGAAATATATTAAACTAGAAAGTTACGAGCTGACATTAATAATTTTAGTAGATACCTGCAATTCAGTTGTACGCTCGGAGACGCTCCCGGTGTTATCACGTACTGCATCGTCCGTTTACTATATCCATTCGTGTTAAAATGGAATTAAAAATATTCATCTCGCTAAACGATCTAATTAGACAGTTCATCGCGTAGAACTAAATTTCGAAACGAGAATAGTGGTGAAAAATTACGAACAATTTTGGATCGATAGAAACAAAAATTATGCTCGCCTTTTCGTTACTGGGTGAAAAATATTTAAATTATCCAGATCCATTTTTCTGATTGAAGCTACACTGTTATCCCGAGACTGTCCGCGCTGTTCACAAAGGTTTCAAAAAATAGAAGAGCACGGTGAATGTGGACACGGGATTGACGGAATGTCTGACAAACGTTTACCTATCCCTTTTTTCTCTTTTTTTTTGCGAATGACCCCAAAAAAGGGGAACTTTGACCGTACAATGCAGAGAGAGCAGAAAACGAGCAAAAAATCGTGGAGAAAACAGAGCAACGTTTTTTATCAAGAAGAATACGAATCGTATGGATGATGAATCTGTGTAATTTATGATACATTAGCAGTGAGTTTCGAAGGGAACGGTACGTAATTGTATTTTAAGGATAATTCTGGATGTTCGCGAAATTCCGTAGTATCGCGAGCGGCAGCGACCCAGTTTTAAACTTCATTAAAACTGTTCGACAAATGTAATCAGAAACTTCGTTTCAATATTTTCTTCAATCTCATATCTCTTACATTTGATGTTACAGGAGGATATACAATGGACGCTTGAAATTATTTAAACGCCGCGAACTCAAATAAATCGAACGCACATTAATAGGTGTCGCGTTAATTATCATAAATAGAGATAAACTAATAAAAATTCTTTTTACCATTCATACGTTTGAATTAGTTATCTAAAATTAACATAACACGACTCGATAACGACTGTAATAATAAATGCGTGACTTTTTGCGGATCTATCGGTGCTCTTTCTCAGAGTTGGAGCATTAAGCGTATCTGGTTCGAGACTTTCGAATGATAATAGAATTTTTACGATACGCGAAGTCACGAGAATAAACGAGGTCACTTTAAAAATATCTATAAATCTCACAAACGTCAGGATATTAAAAGCTTGGTACGCTCGTTAAGCGTGTACACAACTGCCAGTCGCAAAACTATCGCGCTCTGATGAATGAACGCACTTAACGAAATACTAGTAAGAGATAACGTCGAACACGTTGGCAAGCGAGATTACGATTCATCGGTTATTAAACAATTTTTTAATCCAGCGTGTACAAATTTCTCCCGTGAAAGTCGATAAAAACTGCCGTGCGTCCAATTCCTTTAGCGCCAGTAGCCGAGCACTCGGTTAAGATTGGAGTGAAATTGCCTCAGTGGTCCCAGAGAAAATGGATCATGAAATACGAATAATTTCCATGAGAATAGAGCTCGATTGTGAGCTCGGTTAAAGAAGACGTCTCGATATTTAAAAGGATGCGGAATTTATCAGCATCCATTTGAATACCCGCTACACTTCGCGCTCAGTCATTATGCGAGTATATTTACGCAACGAGGTAAACGTTGCTCGGTTATTTCTGCGCGCGCCATAATCTAGGCTAAAGCAAGACGCCGCGGTGGAAATTTGAATTGCAATGATTCCACTACGTGTTCCATCGAAGTGTCTTACAGGCTGCAACAACACTTCTGAACGCGAGCGTGTAATTTTAATGCGAATACCATGCGCTGATGAGACGATAGCTAGTCAGTACAGAAGACACAGCAGAAGAGGAGTGTTCGCGCAACCCCCTCTGCGACTTGTCGAAACGCTGTAAGATTCTTTAGAATTTATGACATTGGCAGCGTTCTGATTCAATTCCAGAACGTTATCGATAGTATAAATATACACGATCTGATCTCTGGAACTTTGGCTATCTCCAATTAAACCAACGATTCTTTCGTCAGCTTTGGATAACTTCTTGTCTGAGAACTAAAAATTACCATTACCAACTACTACAGAGTTAGATTACTTCCAGAAAGTACGTGCGCGTTGATGAAACACTGTTAACAGCCGAGAAAGTAGAAATATTAAGAAAGAATGAAAGAAAAGGGGGATGAAAATTTGATTGATAGTGTAAAATGGAGGATAAAAGAGCAGCGCGCGATAATATCGTTGCTCAACGCTTCACGATCCCCTGAAAACCATCGCGTTAATACGGTCTCCGGTTCCTCGAGTCTACGTCTCGCGTCTTCGTCTCGTTTCCCTCCCAGCCTCCGCGTCACGGAGGAGAGATCCGTCGAGCGTATTTCTCATATTTTATTCCTACAAGCTCGCCGCTCTTTTTATTACGGTTCAACTCTCAACCGCGGTTCGAGTCAGACTGCTCACCCAGCAGCTTCAGCCGTGTTTGCCACCGCTCGAGGAGCCTCGAAAAAATTCCAGTGGATCACACCGGATCACGAGCGACCGCTCAGACATTTCCACGCGTAAAGCCTCGAAAATAATGACGGACGTTCTGCTTGCCTCGCAGAGAAAGAGGGAGAGAGAGTTGAATCGTGCACGTGGAAAATTTTGATTTGTATTCTCGTGGATGTTCTCGTTCTCACGTGGCACCATGTTTCTTTCGAATTTTTCCGAAACTTTCCCAATGCGATACGAAGAAGTTTGCGCGTACACTCGTTTCGTGTAAACGAATTCGCTCTGGAATTCCAAAGAGCAAGCGGCGAGAGAAGACGATAAAAAATTTGAGGACGAAGATAAGGGAGAAGATAGAAATGGGATGAGAGAAACTTTGCGTATGCTAGCTTTTCTTTTTCGCTTCGAGATTTTTAAAATTGGTTATCTTGTAGCGATTACGAAATTTGATACACACACAGACACACACATATTTGGAACTAATTGGCGACATTTCATTAATATAATAACGTGACGACACTTTTCGTGGCACTGCAGGTAATGCGATTTGTTTTATGGGAAACGGCAGAGGGATGGGAACCATATTGGCTGGAACGTATCGACTAATTATAAGAGTCTCAAGGTACTTGAAGGCTCTATTAGTAAAGCTATTACTGTCAACCGATTTCCTTTGGTAAAGCTCGAAGAAGCTAATGGAGACTGTCGTCCTGAAAATACAATTTTCAGACAATCTGGTTTCCTAGCGGACGGACGGCAATCAAGCACCACTTAAACCTCCGTCGTTCGTTTTATGATCCCGCAACAAGTATACCGGAGACAGGAAAATTAAACGGTCCCTGAAAATGTTCGCAACTGCCACGTTTATGATCCACGGCTGCAAAAAGTGTATTAACGAGCAACGAGATTTCGAGGTCCATCGGTGAGGAATTCTTTGCGCCTCTTATTATTTTTTGTCGAGCATGCATAGATATGCAAATCTCTCGCAACGCATCATATACAATTTTACTAATACTTTTACTTTTGAAAATGGAATAAGTCCACTAACATTTTATTTTCTTCATAAAATATTGTCTTATTTCGTCCAAAAAGTGTATTAACGAGCATCGAGATTTCGAGGTCCATCGGTGAGGAATTCTTTGCGATTCTTATTATTTTTTCTCGAGCATGCATAGATATGCAAATCTCTCGCAACGCATCATATACAATTTTACTAATACTTTTACTTTTGAAAATGGAATAAGTCCACTAGCATTTTATTTTCTCCATAAAATATTATCTTATTTCGTCCAAAAATTGTTCGTCCCTCTTACTTTCACACCCAGATACAACGTAAAGCTTTTTCGATCGCACGACGAGCACTATCGTGAGATAACACGAAACAACTCTAGCCAGGTACAATTTTACTAATATTTTTACTTTTGAAAGTGGAATAAGTCCACTAACATTTTATTTTCTTCATAAAATATTACCTTATTTCGTCCAAAAATTGCTGGTCCCCCTTACTTTCACTCCCAAATACAACGCAAAGCTTTTTCGATCGAACGACGAGCACTATCGTGAGATAACGCGAAACAACTCGAGCCAAGTCGACGCGAAAAGTTTGATTATAAGTCGTGCGTGTATCTTCGCGGACGCGTTTTGAGCAAGAGCAATGGCGGACGAGGGCAGTACACGGCTTTCATCAATGAAATCAAGTTAGCAGTATCCAGAGAGGTTTCCGGAGAGACAGGAAGGTGTAATGAGAGTAGTTTAGTGCTTAATCGGGGTTTCTCGGGCGGCTTCTCGAACTACTCCAATTAACTTCGCGCCAGGCCCGATTGCCGGTAGATTCAAGGGTAAATCCGCATGATATTGATTAAATTTAGAATGGGCCACGAAGGAAGTGCACTAAAGTTTTCTTTAATGCGGGCATCTCGAGTGTCGTTTGGATAATTAATCAGTGCCACGTCAGCGAAGGGCGAACTTTGAATTGATTCAGCGCGGGGGGAAACGGCGGTTCGAGCGGCACATCAACGGACGGAAGTAAATTGAATCGGTCGAGTGAAATAAATCCAGCGAATTTATTAACGTCCCGTTAATTACCGCGTAAAATAGTATCTCAACTAATCAGCTGCATACATCGTACTAAACGCGTATGTCATTCTTTAAACCAAATAGCAGCTCCACGGCATACATGAAAACCAAAATAAATTTCAATATCGACAAATAACTTCTCCTAAAAAATCTACATAAAAAACAATCTTCCCGTTTGCATCAACAATTCTAATATTACTAACCCATTCGCTGCCAAGCCCAGATTATATCAAGCTATTTCCATTGCCATTTATATTTGAAGTGGTATCGTTTACCAAAGTTCTGTCATTTCTTGGTAAAAGTATATTATCACACATAATCGTTTGCATGCATAAAATCAAAGACGAGTATACTCGTCTTGGCAACGCCTAACACCCTGCCAAAGACTCGTATACTCGTCCTTGGCAGCGAATGGTCTAAACAACGAATTACCTTTCAAACCCTACGAGACACTCTTCCACCATCATCGAGCGTACGTAGGCAGCTCCTCGCATTCGAGCTTGTAACTACCAAACGGTTTGTTGTTGTGTATATTATTTACTGCCATGTGCGCGTAGACACGGGGGTGTCTCGTCCCGGGCACGTATCGCCCGTATCGCGAGAGGAGCAGGGCTAAAACAGGGTTCGGTGGTGGATGGAGCTCGCTGTTGTAGCCATCATCGTTCAGAGCCCCGCTCAGGAAGCGATCGAGGGCTTTGATGGCCGTCGTTACGTCTTGCGAATTACGATAGGGATTCGTTGCACGAGCCTTCCCACGATGCCTCGCTCCTGAACGATGCGAATCATCCGTCGAGTAGTTGTCGTCCTCCTCTTCGACTACTTGATACGACGATCGCTCTGGCCCGTGGGGATGGTATTCGACGGTTGGTATGGCTTCCAACCCCGATTTGCCGTTCGTCCTGAACGATTCGACTGGACTAGCTGTCGATGTTGCTCGAAATTCGTGCCTTTCTGCTGTCGATCTTCAAAAGAGAGAATGTATTATGTGTGGAGGATCGATTTTAGGCGAGGATCGTGTGTTGTGAATGATTTTTTCGTGATTAACACACTCGTCGCACGTGGTGAAAAGAGCTAACAGAGAACTGCAGAACCATGTTGGCACCACGCGAAATACTTCTAACGCGATTCCCGTGTAACGCTCAATAAACTCGAAACTTGGAACTTTGACGCAGCGCAACCCTCATTAGCATGATACTCTCGTCGCGATTTTCGAGCAACATGGAAAGCAAATTAGCCGTGTTACAAGAGGATCGACTGTAATGCACGTATCTGTGTCATGTCGGGCTTTCTTGGGTATCCACAAAGTTTTGCTGTTCGATTGAAGTAAACAGTGTGACTTCGTTTCCACTTTCAGGGACCAATTTGTGCATTTGACGAACAGAAATTAACGCGAGAATCGAGTATCGATGCGTTAGGCGATATTTATGAGATTTATGAGATACGTAGTAGAGTGTAGAGTTTTATGAGCGACTGTACAAGCATGTTAATATTAATTCGGTAACGTTAAACCAAGGGGTAGACAGCTCGTGCTCCCTGAGTCCGAGAGTGGCGTAGCAAGCCCAGGGAACAACGAACCGTGCTCGTGAGCAGATAACGAGAGCAACAGAATCCTCTTCCTCCCGTTGCGGCTAGACCATCGCAAATATTTCCTCTCTCTCTCTCTCTCTCTCTCTTTCGAACGTAACCGAACTTTGTCTCTAATGCTCGCGGCGTTGCTCGCTAACGGAAGCCTTGCTCTCGACTAATTGTAAGTAAGTATTCTCGGTTCTGCTTTCAACGGCAGTCGATTGTGACTCGCTTGCCCCTCTGCTGCACTTTAATTACCGTTTTTATCTCGCCTCGATGCAACGAGACGCGGTAAGAATCATACTCTCGCTTAGAATCTACCCTTTTCTCGCGATAATTAACAGAGTTACGAATTGGATTTGTCAACAGCGTTTCAATTTTAATTAATCGCGATGATCTGGAAATTTTCTTCGTTTCGTAGAGTAATTTAATTCTGTTCTGAATAGTAATTTTGCGTAGAATATCTGACACGTTCGTGAGTTAAAAGACTGTCCATTCCTCTTTGCACGCTTTTGGTAAGAATCATCTCGCGATAATTAATCGAGTTACGAATTGAATTTGTCAACAGTACTTTAAGTCAGATTAATCGCGATGATCTGGAAATTCTCTTCGTTTCGTAGAGTAATTTAATTCTGTCCTAAATAGTAATTTTGCGTAGAATATCTGGCTTTAACTCACTTCGTGATTTAAAAGACTATCCATTCCTCTTTGCACGCTTTTGGTAAGAATCGTATCTCGCTTAGAATCTACCCTTTTCTCGCGATAATTAATCGAGTTACGAATACGAATTTGTCAACAGTATTTCAATTCTAATTAATCGCGATGGTCTCTAAATTTTCTTCGTCTCGTAGAATAATTTAATTCTACCCTAAATAGTACTTTTGCATAGAATATCTGGCACGTTCGTGAGTTAACCATCGATTCCTCTTCGCACGCTTTTCAAAGTACAGAATTGCACACTGATCGATCACAATCGAGTGAACGATAAGAGAAGAGGACGTTTCTTCTTGGAAATTTGAATATCTCGAGCGTCTGAAGGAATCGTTCGAGGAAAAGAAGTAAAAAGCGTGCAGTTGTAACGACGAGACACTCGACACGGTTTCCAGTCGGTCGTATCGGGAGCGAGTTCTTACCTTTGCTTCTCGTTGATTGATTTAATCGGCTGGTCTCTGACTGGTAGCTCGAGATCGATCAACAACGGCTTCAGGTACGAATATTCCGGTTCCACTCGTCGTCCCACGGTGAGGTTCCCCGCTGGAACTCCGACATCTTTCCAGCCGCTGTCCAAAGCTTTTGTGACGAAAACGGCGCGCTGCGGAAGTTTTGGCAACGCAGTGTTCGCTGCTGGAAGATAACTACGGGATGGAACCTCTAAAATCCTCGCTGATTTAGTATCCCAAGGTGTTCCTGCTGTTAATATACCGCTGGCGAAGCAGGCGAACGTTACCTGAATGAAACAAGTTTCACGAATTACTCACTGTTTCGACTATTGTTCGTGAACTTCTCTCGTTCTGTCATTTTGTTATCCACTTTTCCTCGAGTTTTTTTGTTATATCCTGGAGAAATAAACGTGATGAAAGAGATAAATACGAAATCGAGTAATCTGTATTGACGTAATTCAGAAATTGACTGTTTGAGAATCGTCGAGGAACGTGGTTGAAAAGTATGTGGCAGGGATATAGGTTTCCGTTTTACCAGAGGAAAAATACTAATATCGTTGGCACTGACTAACATTCTGGAAGGTTTTCGATGGAACTAAAACGACAGCGCGCATTTTCCTTTCTTTTTATATCCTATTGCAGGTACCTGGTCTAAGAGCGAAGTCTTGTCGCTCGCAGGAAACGTGTACACCGTGTAAGAACGCATTGGATTTGCATACTGACACATTTCTCTGCTTTCTCTTTCTTTTCGCGTGACGAAATCCTTAATTACACCTCGAGATTTCAGTTCAGTCGTCGATTTGATAAATCGGATAAAAAAAAAAATTGTAACGTCTGCTAAACGGAGTCATCTGAGAAAGTAAATTACAATCACTTTGTAATTAAAGATTCTAAGTGTAGGATATAAATTTTGATCTCACTCGTGTTTATGTGTTCTCCACTGAAATGATGAACGAATTACTGTTGTTAAGTTCTGGGATAAACGTTACTTTCGCTCTCCGAGCGACGCAGGTTTTCGTGGAAACGAACGTTTGGAATGTTCAAACCCTCTTGAATAAAATGAAAAATGTATCACGGCTATGATCAAACAGTGATGAAGATTTAATGAAAGTGAATGCACGTATTCATCGGTGCCATTCGCGAGTGGTTGTTCGACCGCTCTTCGTACACATCGTAATTGGCCAGTATTTTTCGCTGGTAATTCATTAACAAAGCCGAAACGAATATTTCCGCATGGAAAAAGTTTGCTCGTCGAATATTGGGATAGCCTCTGCACGTATGATATTTTCATTTTATTTAGCTAGCCGCAGAATAAAATGACAAAGTCGCGTGCTGCGTGCTGTAACGTAGATATAACATAAAAAAAAATTAGCGAATATCGACAAATTCGATATAAAACTGTTGTAAAATTCTTCTAGTAATTCCACTATACTGTAATCTGAATTAAAAGAGAAAAGAAAAATTATACTTCTTCAACTGTGCCCAAAAAACACAGTAAATCACATAACACTTCAAAAAGCGCCAGTAGTTTTATTATAATTTATTTGATATCTCCCGCTTGAGAGGTAAGAGAGAGAAAGATATATAAGAAAGCTATAAGAAAGAGTGAGACAGATGTTACTACCCTACTGAAGAACCCCTGGCGCCATCTCTGTAAAAAGTGCTCAAACTGGTCGCTCAGCGTTATCGATGGCGAAGTGAACTACTAAAAAAACTGGCGCCATCTGTTAGAGAATTGCTGAAACTGGTCGAGAATTAGTTTCAGTACTTGTCGCAGAGATGGCGTTAGTAGTTCTTGAGTAGTTCACTTCGTTGTTGATAATTGTGTGCAACCAGTTTGCTTTAATATATATCTTTCTCTCTCTCACCTCTAAAGCTCTGCTAACATTGGTATTATACGCATCTCTGAATATCTTCCTATTATTTGCAATCGAATTAAAATAAAGTAAGCAAAATAATATAATAAAATTCCATATAAATAACATCATATTAACCTTCATTTTGGTATTTCGCATAGGACAGAAAGAAACTAGAGCGTTGCAAATGCGGCTTAACTTATTTCCCGCCAAACTGTTCACGCGCGTTATTTCACTGTTGATCGTTGTTTCTGTTACTGCTGAATTGTTATTGTGTAGATAAAAACTGATCGTTAATTATTACGGAAGATGGATGTTGGAGACACACAGAATACTCGTACCCACGTACGCGACGAAGTTGGGATCAAATGTCAGAAGTTATTTCAAGATTTCCTGGAAGAGTATGCCTCGCAATTTTATGAGTATCAGATAACTCTATTAACGTGCTTGTCTCCTCGAATTAAGCATATCTTTTATGTTAATCAGATTCAAAGAGGACGGAGTTGTGAAGTACCTCGAACCAGCCAAAGAACTCGTAAGCCCTGAACAGTGTACTCTGGAAGTAACGTTTGACGATGTCGATGAATACAATCAAGTGCTTTCTACGACTATCGTTGAAGAATATTACAGGTAAATTGTCACATCGTTCCGTCATAATGTTTCTAAGTAAATGTTTTATTATTTGCGCTTATTCGATGAACCGATATTCTTTTTAGAGTTTATCCGTTTCTGTGCCAGGCGGTCTGCAATTTTGTCAAAGACGTTGCGGAATTACGGAAGGAAAAGGAATGTTACGTGAGTTTTGTGGAAGTGCCGACCAGGCAGAAATTGAGGGAACTGAATTCCTCCAAATTGGGCACTTTAATACGTATATCTGGTCAAGTAATAAGAACGCATCCTGTTCATCCGGAATTAATATTAGGAACGTTTGTTTGCATGGATTGCAACGGTGTTATAAAAAATGTGGAACAACAGTTTAAGGTGCATTACTTTAATTACTGTATGTACTATATCAATTACACAATTGTTACGAATTGAGTAATTATTTACAGTTTACAAATCCAACAATTTGCCACAATCCAGTATGCAACAACAGGAGGCGCTTTATGCTAGATGTGGATAATTCTGTGTTTGTCGACTTTCAAAAAGTTAGGATACAGGAGACGCAAGCAGAACTTCCTAGGGGTTGTATTCCTCGTTCGCTTGAAGTAATTTTGCGGGCCGAAGCAGTAGAAACTATTCAAGCTGGTGATAGGTATTTTATTGAAATTAATTGAACGTTATGTAATATCTTTTTTTTTTAAAGATTTTTATATCAATTTTATTTTCACGTTTCTTAGGTTTGATTTTACGGGAACTATAATAGTAGTACCTGACGTAAGTGTTCTTTCGCTTCCTGGTGTAAAAGCTGATCTTAAATCGAGGCGTCAGAAACCTGCCGAGCAAGGAGAAGGAGTAACGGGATTGAAAGCATTAGGAACACGTGAATTGACGTACAAAACAGCGTTTCTGGCCTGCAGTGTCACTCCGACAAGCTTCAGGGTATTACTAATTAGTTTAATTAAAATACCTTCGTGTTCTTTGGTAGCGTGACTTTTGTATTACAATGATATTTTTATAGTTCGGTGGTACAGAAACAAATATGGAAGAAATCTCTCAAGAAATGATGAAGAAACGAATGACAGAAGCAGAATGGAACCGTATATATGAAATGAGCCGCGATAAAAATCTGTATCAGAATCTCGTTAACAGTTTATTTTCCTCGATACACGGCAACGATGAAGTTAAAAAGGGAATTACGCTAATGCTGTTCGGTGGTGTTGCGAAATCAACGTTAGAAGGCACCTCGTTGCGAGGAGATATTAACTGTTGCATCGTCGGTGATCCTAGTACGGCAAAGTCTCAATTTTTGAAAAGCGTTGCTGAAATCACGCCCAGAGCAATTTACACCTCGGGGAAAGCATCTTCTGCAGCTGGTTTAACAGCTGCCGTTATAAGGGACGAAGAGTCGCCTGACTTTGTTATCGAAGCTGGTGCTTTAATGCTCGCAGATCAGGGTATTTGTTGTATCGATGAATTCGATAAAATGGATCCCCGCGATCAGGTTGCTATACACGAAGCTATGGAACAGCAAACGATTTCAATAGCTAAGGTTCGTTAATACTAAACGGTAATTAGAAGTAAATACGATCTTTGACGTACTTTATTATCAGAGAAATGTTGTTAGGCTGGCGTAAGAGCAACTTTGAACGCTCGAACATCAATACTAGCTGCAGCGAATCCTGTTGGTGGACGGTACGATCGGAAAAAGTCTTTACAACAAAATGTTCAGCTAACGGCTCCTATTATGTCCAGATTTGACTTATTTTTTATTATAGTTGACGAGTGCAACGAAATTGTTGATAATGCAATCGCTAAAAGAATTATTGACTTACATTGCGACAATTGGCAAGACTTCGAGTCAATATATTCGCAAGCAGAGATTGTTAGATACATCAATTTTGCTAAACATTTTAAACCCATACTGTGTCAGGTATTACTATAACCTTCCTTAAACGTGAAACAACTCGATCGAATTAATAATTAAATTGATCCTCTGAATTTCATAGGAAGCGGCGGAATTTTTAATCGATAGTTATACAACACTTAGGCAGAGGACCGGAAGTAATTCTGGCAAATGGAGGGTTACCGTTAGACAATTAGAAAGTCTCATTAGATTATCGGAAGCGATGGCCAAATTGGAATGTTCTGACGAAGTTACCGTTAAACACGTTAAAGAAGCAAAGCGTTTATTAAGTAAAAGTATTGTTACCGTAGAACAGCCGGATATAGATCTAGAGGAAGCTGAAGAAGGAAATATGGAGGTCGAAATGGACGATGCACCACCCCTTATGGCCGCTCTCAACGCGTTAGATTCGAAGGAAGATGCTGAAACTGCTGCCCGTAAGTTATTTTATTTTTTTTATATGACATATGATTTCATATATGACATTTGTAGAAGCACAAGAAGTGCATAAAAAGAAGCTAACGATGTCCTTCGAGGAATACAAGAATCTATCTAATATGTTGGTACTGTACATGAGGAACGAAGAAATTCGCGCCGAGACTGAAACTGCGGGTACGCTATTTTGTACATTATTATATCTATTAGTATTGTAATTTAAACTCGGTTTTGTGCACAGAGGATGCAAAAGGTGGATTGAAAAAGTCTGAACTGGTGGCATGGTACCTTGATCAAATACAGGATCAAATAGATTCAGAGGAAGAGTTGTTGGAAAGGAAAAGTTTCATTGAGAAAATCATTGATAGGTTAACATATCATGTACGTATTAAAATGGTCATCTGAAATTGTTAGAAACAATTCAGTCTTGAATTTTATTTATTTCCGTACAGGATCAAATTATAATACCCTTGACTACAACCGAATTAAGGGGTGGAGGTAAAGATGAAGAAGAAGATGACCCATTACTTGTTGTGCATCCTAATTATATTATTGATACGTGAATTTTTGTAATATAAATTAACACATAAAAATAATATGCCATCGTATTTTCTAAATTTTTTATAAAATTTGTATAAATACATATTTATATTAATACATTGTACGGTGTTCATTTCATCTATTATTTACCGATACTAAAATATTAATTACCAATACTAAAATTTTTTTAACCAATACTAAAACATTAAAATGCGTAGCACAGTTTAGCAATGCATAAGTGGCACGTTTGCTAATTGTGTTAATTATTTTGTAAGTTACCGTGCTAATCGCGTCGCATTCCAATGCATCTACAAATTATCGTTCGCCTACCGTAGAGATAGATGGAATAAACAATTCAAAGTGAGTAAATTACAGTTCCAAAGTGAAAATGAGTAACAATAGAAGTTTAGTATTATCGCAAAGATGTAACAAAAATTAGAAGTTCAACGAGAGCGAGAAAGGAGTAAAATGTTTTATCACTAACGTACTTCGTTCGAAGTGGGGGAATTTGTACAGTGCTTAAAAGGATTTACTTGTAACAGAGAAGCGTAGTCTTTTGTGTGATTGTAAAATGATAGCAAGGGAACTATTAAAAGGATCGACGCGTCATGTAAGTATTAAAAACTAAAGTGTACAGCAAGAACATCAGATCTGTTTCCGTGTTTTATAGAAAAAACCATGCATTTTACGTGTCATAAACTTATCTGAAAGTGTTTAAGAAAACTCTCCTAAATGTACGATTACATATAAATGACAGATTTCTGAACATAAGTATTTTAATAGTTTCCTTTATATTTACACGTATATTTTGTACTTATGTAGGATTATTCACGAGCAGTTTTCACCGGAAATTTGGCTATACTGCAAGAATTTTTGCTGAAACAGGAAAGCGTCCCATGGAGTATATTGCGCCTTTTTGACTTTTTGCTACGTGGTTTCGGACAGGTACGTTGACAAACATTCACAATTAAATCGATTACGCTTATAATTAATTAAAAACATTCGATTCATAATTATCTTTATAAATTTACGTGTCAATCTACAGGTAGTATTCGCAAATAATCCAATTAGTGGATTGTTAATAGCCATCACTTTAGCCGTTACTACGCCTGGCATGTTAATCTTCTCAGCAATCACTGGCTTTTTGGGACTTTTATTATCAGTGGTACGTAGCCTTTACATTAAACGTGTATTTGAAAATTAGTGTTTCTTTCAGCCGCACCCGTTTAAAATATTTGAAACTATCGTTTGTTTCGATATTCAGACCGATTATTATATGATATTCATACGAATATAAATAAACTATATTTTTCGTACGCGTTTACCATAAATAATTAGCCACTCTTTGTATCGTTAATCTGCTCGATCATTCACGATAATCTACGAGCTGATTTCGTTCGTTTCCTTTTAATATTATAACGCGTTAGATATGGGAGGGTAAAGTAAAATCACTGCAATGCGGAATTTTTGGTGAGAATTAATAGCAGATCCTCCGAATTATTCGATCACCCGTTATCCCAACGTCCTCTCACGCGATTGTTTTATTATTCGACCAGCATATCTCTTATTAGAACAGCGTACGCAAATATACGCGCGCTGTTTAGTTCTTCCTGCGAAGGAAGACCAAGTCTGTTCATAATGGTTCGCCACGAGATTGATATAGTAATGATTAACGACGACTAGGCGGAAACGCGTGTTATAGTAACGATTTAAAATAAATAAATGTGAAAGTACAACAAATTCAACAAAAAATTAATCATTGTCGACACGAGCAGACAGAAAGGTGTTATCGAAAGTTAAGTACTGTTCGCGCAGTCAACTAAGTATCCCAATGAACCGAGAAAGAGTAATCGTACAGTTTCCAGTGATTTCTTCGATTCAGAAAAACATTCTGTAAAGGAGAAACTCTTTTATTTAGACACTTCTGTCTCTCATTTAGTATATAATGTTTTACGAATGCTGTGGTATTGCACATATCCGGTAAAATTGCATATTGCGTTCTAAACGGACCAATTTCGTTCGCAGTTGATACGAGACAGAGAGGAGTACATAGCAAATGGGGTGACTGTGGTTAATCCATTGATGTTGGGTGCGGTATCCTATGTTCTGATACCAAAGTTCTATGGATCATTCGATGCTTTTAGTGTACTCTTGGTGGTGCTGGGAGCTATATTCAGGCAAGTTTATTCCTATCGCGATTTTTAGGCTTTTGGAATGTTAAAATTTACGGCCCTGTACTCTGACTTTACATGAAGCCAGCTGTAATGCCGGTGAAACGTTCAGATAACTATCCTTTACACCCGGAAGCTGCAAAGCCGGTTAGGAGCTGCAATCTTAATGCTGGCGGCGTCGATTTGTGGCTGTACTAAAGGTTACAGCAATCGACATAAACACGGGAAAATTTTCTCACGTTCTATAACATTCTCATAAATATTAATACACCACAATTATATATCGACCGTGTAAATGGAATCCAACAGCTATTTGCTGTTCTTTTGTAAGCGGAAATAAAGCAGATTGACGCTGTTGCGACCGACGCTGGAAGCAAAGCTTCAACTATGTACATCTCGTTATATGGATACTTTAACGATCCAACGTAGTTGTTGTGCTTAATCATCGTGAATATTTAAGGGATTAATCGAATCTCTGACGTGCACAGTTTTTTCAAATTTATGGATAGTCTGAAAATATTGCCGTAAAGTCCGTGGCCAAGTAACTCGTAAAATTCGAGACTCTTTGGGATAATCGTTAACTCTATAAATGCTTTGTGTACACAAAGTTGTGCGTGCTCAGAAAGATTAAACTTTGATATTTGAATATCTCGTAAAATGGGGCTAATATGTCTTTGTAGATTTCAGTAAGTAATAAGGTTTGCTTATATTTTTGTTCATATAGTTTGCACTCGTCTACTGCTGCTAAAAAATGTGAGTTCGCTTTCAAACTACATTTTTGATGTATATTATATTATACAATACAATATTTATTAACAGATTTTACTATAAGTGCGATTTTCCTTTCGTTTTATTAGAATAAGAGAATATGATATTTAATTAAAGAAATCGCGTATCCACTGGCACATTATTAAACAATATATACATGATTTAGTCATACTTCCGAATGGTAACATGTTTCAAGCATTTATCACACTTAAGCAAGTGTCACATTCTCTTTTAAGCAGCAGTATACGTGGTAAGTCAATAGCCACGTGTCGTTGAGTTTGACTGCGGCCTCTGTACCTGAACTTGTCCTACATTCGTTTGTGTAAAGATGTTTGCCGAGGCCTAAAAATAACTTCACCAATTTTTAAATCGTTCTAACCAGAGGATGACATTTCAAACGCGATTTTATTTGAAAATATTCAACCTTCCCCCAATTACTGTCACGCATTCTGCATGTTAACGCGTATCCCCTTAATTAAAATATTTTTCATGATTATATGGTTATTCCCATTTTTCTTTTTCTCTTTCTTTATATGAAGAAAGTCATTTGATGCATTTTGTGCAGGTATTGATAACAGATTTCAATGTTTACAGTGTTTATCTGTCACGGTCTCTCGGAACCGGTAGATCGCCATACCTAGCATGGCCGTTTAATCTGACTGAATTTGCTTTGCTCTTCGTCCTCTACACCCAAGACAATGGTGTACATACAACGGACAGAATGCAACCACTTATAAGAATGGTAATAGAATTTGTTACTAGCACCCGACTTTAATACTGTTCAGGAATAAAAATAAGGAGCAAACGCAATTACATGAAAAAAAGTAATGTATATACAGGATGAGCCACGTTAATAGTACCATCTAAATTTACCTGCTACCTATTTATTGCATAAAAAAAAAATGTTTCAAACTACTTGCCACATCCTGCTCTTTTTATACTCCAAACAGTTTACCAATAAATTCAGGTGTTACACTTAAACGACTCGATATACGCCCCGTACGCGTGAAACATAAGTTTCGAAATGTGTTCCCGTAATAAATAATCAATTTTCTTTATTTTTAGCGCGTACAGCCTTTTTTATATTCAGTTCTCTGATTAGACAAATTACGCGCGGAAAAAAATGGTTCTATCGATCTCACGGAGGAGCCCTCCTCTTTCCCTCGCTCGCTGATGCTTAAATGGACGAACTAGCGCAGTTTCGAGCACAGGGTTGTTACATGCACCCGGCAAAGATATCGCGATCGTATACGCGCGCGTGCTATGTGTGTCGCAAGCGTATATGCGATCAGTTGTTTATGCAGTGCATTCCTATTGTTCCCAGGACAATGCAACAAGTGATGCGACGACGGCCGATGTCAGTTCCATCGGAGAAAATGTGACGGGGGTCCACATTGACTGGGGAATGGTAAAGTTCGCATGCGTTCCACTTTTCACCACTCGATCACGCGTCAGTTCCCTGAAAATATTTCATTCTCATCGATGTACAATTTTCTTTTCTCTCGAAATCCTTGTCGACGTCCTCGTTACTTAGTTTATCATTTCGATCGGTTAAAATCGTTCAAATTTCATCCGAAAAGATTTCTGGTATCATAGAAAAACACGAAGCGACGAGGATAATAAAAGTCATCAAGTTACTCTGCGTAGAGATTAAAGTATAAGCACAAGTACGACATAACTACTATTTATTGTACATTTATGAGCACATCGTTGTAATTAAGAGTAGAATACATTTTGCAACGCGACCAAAACTAACACCGTGTGTACTTCCGTGCTTTTCAGGTATTCCATGGCATCGTACTATCGGCGTCTCAGGTGTTCGCGGTTGAAAGTGCTGTTACAGGTTCCGTCATATATTTAGCCACTCTACTTTTTTCTCCGACAACAGCTGGCTTTGCTTTTTTGGGCGCGCTGATCGGCTCACTGGCGGGTATTTTTCAACAAAAATGTTTATCGCAATTTTCTATCTACCTCTCTTTTCTATAGGTTTGATGCTTGGCGTAGAGATCGAGGAGATTTATGCCGGATTCTGGGGTTACAACACTTTTCTGACCGGAGCCTCGCTGGGAGGGACACTTTTCGTGCTTAACAAACAGACGGCCGTTGCCACGATCGTGGCGATCGTGTACACTGCGATCGTACAATACTCTGTACTATTCTTCTTTAGAGATGTAATTAAATGAAACATTAGACACCATTGTGTAAATGCACGCTTTCAACTTAGCTTTAACCAGATTAACGGTACAGTTGCGGGTGGATTATTAAAGTAAGCTTCGAGCATTAGTGTGAAAAATAAATAACTTTATGTGCAGCTGAAATTGCCAGTATTGACGCTACCATTTGTTCTGGCAACTACTTTGTTCGTGAGGCTAAGGAACAATTTAAGTGATAAAACTTTCCCGCAGCCAGCGTCGATCTCTTTTCCGGAGAAACAACGTTGGGATTATTACGCCAACCAACAGATGCTTACTCAGAAAGTACGTATATACCTTTATTCTTCCCTTTTTCATTTTATTAAAATCGTAATTTTCTCTTTCTCTCTCTCTCTGCAGTAATATATTTAAGATTTAAAATCTCATCTCCCCAATTAATAATAACTTTTCACATAATTTGAGTACACTATTTAAAGAGTTAAATAGTATGGGGTTGTTGACAATAAAATTGTAAAACAACTCGAAACGCAAAGGGTTGATCTATCGATTTTTTTCACTCGTGTACGAACATCGTTTATTCTATTAGAAGAACCTGTACAGCAATACTGGAGATAACCATGAAATATAAAGCGTAAGTAGTTCATTCCTGCGAAGGCAATACCCTCGGACCCTCGCATTTTATCTCTCCCCATTTTCAATCCAGGAATGAATACTGAGCAGGTTGAAATTAAATTCCGCAACAAATTGTTTCGTCGGGTATGCGCGAACTAGTTCTATCAAGTTCGCGTAAGATGTTTCGCATTTTAGCGAGCTTAAATACATTAGAAAACGATCGTATCTCTGTCCTTAGTAGTATCTATAAACACATACAATGGCTAG
Source organism: Xylocopa sonorina (assembly GCF_050948175.1). NCBI lineage: Eukaryota > Metazoa > Arthropoda > Insecta > Hymenoptera > Apidae > Xylocopa > Xylocopa sonorina. The sequence continues at coordinate 8,523,441 of NC_135202.1, read as the reverse complement.
TTACTGTTTAATGGAAAGCTAGTCTTCCCAGTGGATCCTGCGGTTTAGACGTTGGTACATCCACGTCATCCACCTTCGTGCGGTTACCAGTGTTAACCAAGTACCGGTTTACTTGTACACTACAACCCTCGGAAACTCCATTTCTCGCTTTCGTATTTGTTAAGCTTTATCCTGTAACGACAACTCGGTTGCTTTCCATTTTACTCGAAACGAGGGAAAAACATTTGATGTTACTCGCATAAATAAAAGCAAGTTATTTTGTTAACAATTGTTATTTGAAACGGATAATTATGTTGTTTCAAAGAAAATTATTTACAGCTTTCATTTCTTGCTTTTCTCTTGCAGGTTTATGGTGGAGTGAACGCAGACGGTGGTGCTGGAGCTCAACACGCCATATCTGAGCTTGATGTATAATAAGTACGGCGTAACAATATAATTCGAAAAGTTCTCGTTTCGTAAGTTTTATTTTTAATCTTGAAATTGAATAGGGAAAGTGTAACGTCAGAAGTGAACGGTTCGTGTAAGCGTCTGTAAACGTATAAAGTTTAAGGAGTAACAATCGAGGGATTTCGTTTAAGGTTTTTTTTTTTAGAAGGTATCCTTTGTGGCGCGAGAGAAAGGGTGAAATATCTGTACAGCAGAAGGGATAGCTATATATATTGATTCCTTTCACAGCACCGAGAGACCTATTTCAAAAGCGCTGTCAATTTTCTTTGCTTTTCCCCTTTATGACATTCAATAACCATTGTGCTGTAGCCCTACTCGAAAAGCGGCGTTCTTCTTTCTCCTCTTTTTTTGACGTTTAATAATTATTGCACGACACCGATCCCGAATAATAACTCGAGCTGTTTGTTCTTTTGAAGTTATGCGATAGCGAGTTGTCTGATTTTAAAGCATCAGTGTTGGCGTACTGGATAAACAAATTTTGCGATGCAGTGTTCTTTGGGTTGCTCTAACCACTGAACCGTAAGATTTTCATCAGGGACATTTTAACGCATGAACGAATCCAGCGTTCGCTGGAGACCTCGAGCTTTAAGGGAAGTCTCGAAATGACATTTCTGGATGTCGAAAAATTCCTCTGCAGATTAAGACCAAAGGTTAATTTAATAAAAGGGATGGCATTAGTTTGCATGAAATTGGGAATATATATTATTATAGGACGTAGAATTCGTAGCTGCTGAGGATTCATCCCTAGTTTCCACCCTAAATGATGCAAAATTGCACTGAGTAACCTTTCAAATATGTATTGTACGATTTTAGAAATAGAATAGTAAAATAGTGAGAATATTCGACAAATTGTGTCACAAATCAACCAGCGTCGCCATTCTCATAAAAAATGACGAGTTACTGAAACGAACTTTTAATGGCGGCATCCAAGAAGCTACAAGTCGATCAATAAAATTATTTGGCCGCTTTTTTTAGCCGGCGACGTAGGCATCGCATCGTAAATTCGACGGAGAATTTTCATCTCTCTTGTTTAACGATTGCGCCGTACCGATTGCTTCGCTGCGTTGCCTCTATATCGTGTATAAAATGCTCGCGCCACGCAGTTCTGCGATCTGATTTCTCGAAAATAATCAAAAAGTACCGTTAACAATTTATTTTTGAATTCGATGAATCATGCTACAATAGATCTCTCTTAACTTCTACACCCTCGAGCCTCTGTTCTTCAACATCTACGAATGACATTCCAAGAACAAACGACTGCTTATTGCTATCATGCAAATTATTCTACTCTGCCTCTTTCTCTCGATATGGTCCAGCATGACACAGAAAATTTCCAATAATCTTACACGACGTACCTCGTTTCTTTCCTGATCGAAAGCTCACCCTGTACGAACCCACCCGTTCGCAGCTTGGGTGATTCGTTTCGAAGCTCGCTGGAAAAAACCAGTACCCTCGACGAAGCAACTAATCAAAGTCAGGATACTTTCCGATCTGACATTGTCGGATATTCGAAGATAGTCTTCGAGAAATAAACCTGCCGGTTGTCTGCAGTGGCGAATGGTATTCAGAAAATCAGGACAGCGGCGCATGCGTTCCATCGCACGCCTCTGTCATGTTTCGAAATTAAACCCTTAGCTTCGACCCGTCCTATATAAACTGTGGATAGGTTGCCGTAGGCCATTTCTTCTTTCGCGAAGCACGTGAGCGTGCACGGTCAAGTATGTTTGCCTTAGCTCTGAAAAGAATACAGGTTTCGCAAGGTCGTATTGCAATAATTATTACTGGCAGGCCTATAACTGTGCTATATTTGCTCCCCGTTAAAACGCCAGGGCGGAACTCCTCTGCGATCCTCGTGTTTATGTTCTATGAGTTTACGTCTCTTCTGTAGTTTCATTCGTATCGCAGAAATTTTAGAACGTGACGCGATAAAGCGAAGGTCTGATTGAAAAGTGGGAAGATATGGCTGTTTAAAGGTTTGGTGTTGTAGGAAATCGTGGAAGGGAGGGAATTTGTTCGCACAACGCCGTTGTATTCAAGTTGGTCGCATGAGAAAGCTGAAGAAGTTAATGGTAAAAAATAGAACTGTGGGGGAGAAATTTCCTGACGACAGCGCGAACCTTGGGACCGACTTGGCGCAATTACATCGTACATATGCGATCAGTAGACTTGATAAATTGGCGGCCAAACCACGCCAGTTTGTCTTTGTCCATTTTGCAGCCGGCGACGGCTGGGCAACGCAACTGCGATCGAGGGAGAAGGACTTCCTTCAACTTGCAATATAGAATCTAACGTGTAGAAATCTCTAGTATAAGTTTATATAAAACATAACTTGATTTATTCGTCATATGTATATAGATATATATGAATGGCACGGAGCCACAGAAGCCATTAGTCATGCATGTATGAATGACATAGCACGCAATGCGTTGAATTATTAAGTCTGATCAAATCGAGCTGATTTTAATTAGAAAATTCCCAACAACATGATAAAACAATTTTGATTAACAGAGAGCCAACTATCTTTTGATGGTTGACTAAACTTCAAATCACTTTTGTTTTAACCAATGAGTAGTGCGATTATTTCTCAGTCACTGAAAGACGTTGTATGAGTTTATCCTCCTTATCAACTTTCGAACTATCTGTCGCCATTTCTGTCTGGGCGTATTTTCATCTTGGTTCTATCGTACAACAGCAATACCTCATTTACATAGATGTTTGAGAACTTTAGCGCCATGGCACATAAAGGAAATCGTTCCTCCAACAATTTAGACACCATCTTTCAGTGTCCTTAATGTATGTGGCATCAGTTATTGTACCCCAAATCGATCAGTTTTGTTACTTGCTCCCGTTTGTAGACAAATTTGTCACTTTGCTGGATTCCAAATTATCTATAAAAATGCACGAAAATTAATTCTCTTTCATCAATTTTTTATGTACTCTTCGAGAAGAAAAACGATACAAACTTGAACGAGCTATTGTTATGTAAACTGGAACTCACAGAAGCGAACGCGGCAAGTAATCGTAACGATCAACTTCAGTAATACTGAAAAGCGAGATACGATCTTCGTCCACAGCGAACGCGATGGAAATTCTATGAAAGCGACGCGTTCGCAGGCTGAAAAATATCTTGAGTGAAATCGACCAGCGCGTGGTAGATTTTAAAAAACGACCGCAGCTCTGCACCGATGGCGTGCTGTGTTATCATCATTTCTATCAAAAATCATTTCTAAACACTCACTCGTCGCATATGACATCACATCGGTAAATAAAAGAAAAAACAGGCATAATTTCCATAAATACACATTACAACAAAATTCTAGGAGCCAAGTAGCACTCTCAAAAACATCCCTTCGTAACCAACTTTCAAACAAAACCCTTTAACCACTACTAAATATACCTGACGACAAAATTGCAATTCAAACAACAATTCAAACAGCAAATTGCAACTAAAAACATCGCGAATCCCTGAAGAAGAGCAACCCCTAGCCGTTCTCACGGCCGCGTGTCAATGTGTATCGACCCCCGTGGTCTGCGAGGGGGCGAGCCAAGGGTGAAAGACGCGAAGAGAAATCGCGGGACGCGACATCGCTGCGATACGCAAAGGGTGACCGCACCACGGGCGAGAAGGGAGGTCCCCGGTAGCGTTTCGGGTGCGGAGGGTGGCAGAGCGAGAGGGAGCAGCTGCCGGAGGAAGTGGCGGCGCGGCGTTGGCGTAGGAAGGGGTAGGGCTGAACGCATCCCTGCCAGACCGGCCACCTGCCTACCAACCCTGTCCGCTCCACGACGCTTCCCAGTATTCGAGCGATCGCCTACCACTCGCGCACGCATATCCTTCGGCCGGGGATGTGCGTAGATCGCGCCACCGCGTCGAGCCACATCGTACTACGAAACTACGTGCGAGCTGCCGTAGTAGCAACGTGCTCGAGGTGACGTGTCGTGACTTGTGTTTCGTGCCGTGTCCCGTTTCCGCCGCCTGCTGCACGGTAGGGAAATTCGTGGCGATATCAAGCGTACCCTCGTCTCCGTGGAGCCCGCTCTAGCCGTGCTCCGTCCGTTCGAAACGCCACCGTTGGCCTCGGCTATGGATCCGCCGGGAGTCACCGTGCCAGTGCCCCACGAGTAGCCCCTGAAGGAGTCACCCGTTACGAAATCGTACGAACGCCGCCGGTCCAGATTACGCACGTCCTCGAGAAGGGTAGATTTCAACGGGATCGTTGCTCTGATTCTGTTTACGGGACGTGTCACGATTCCCCTTTAATTAGATCGCCTGCGTCTGGGATGTCACATACCCTGGACGAGATTTTCAGTGATTCACCGTAGCGTTTCGCAGGTGACGGAAGCGCGTGGAAATTGTGAGGCTACTCGAAGTTCGTCGTCTCGAAGATCGAAGATATCTTGTTCCTCATCCCAGGATTTCGTTCGAGAACAACTGACGACCTCGTCGATCATCGAACAGAAGCGACATTCGCAACGGTTTTTATAAAAAAAAAAAAAAAAAGAGAAACGCACCGATGTTTACTGACTTTAATAGGTCAAACGAAAAAGGCTGTTCGCGCTCTGCTTTCGCAGGCAACGAGTTGCTCCTTTCATCCACTCTGTATCAACAGATTGCAAGCGCGTTGCTAAAATTCGACGCGTTACAGAAAACGGTTAGCGGCCAGTAAAAGAACGCGGTGAAACGGGAGACGATTCATTGGAATTAATATCGGCGTAAAAAAAAGAAACAGAGCGAACAGCGTCGACACGGTGCGATATTAAATCACAGCCGACGAAAAAGATATTTTTAAACTTGATCGAACCTTAAACGCGCACGTCAGCCAACAGGAACACCACACGAGCTCGCGTTCGAACATACATCTCGAGTGCGCGAAGAGGAATGCATTAATTGCACTGGCGACTATTTACAAAACGCCTGAGTAGTCGACCTAGTTGGATCTATGCAATGGCCAGGGAATCGAGACACTCGTTTGAACGATGTCACCGTGGAACGAGTAACGCGTAACGAGTGTGCACGGGGATCATCTTGTTTCCGCGGGGTAATCTTGGTGGCGCGTTTCAAGTGATAATTCACAGCCGTGGTAGCCACCCCCGACCGCCGCACCTTGCCGTCCTCACCCCTTCTTCTCAGTTTCGAAAACACACTTGACACGAATAACCGCCGGTATTCCATAGTGAACGCCGCCTAACATGGCTACGTGTTTCGACCAGCCTTCGTTTCGCGCTTCACAAAGGAACGAGGTCATTAGATACGCGAGAAACCAGGAAGGGTCGAGGGAGGTTCGCCACGCGAGAATAAGCCGCCGCGGAACTTTCGCCGGCGCGTTCCTCTCGTTTCGAAAGGGTGGCACGCGCGCGACCGCCGTCAACCCTTCGTAGTTCGACGGACTGTTCGATCCGCGGCTCTCCTCGTGGCTGCTCGCTTTTTTTTTGCGGTGATTGCGGTGCCTAGACGTTGGGATAGGATGCAGCGGCGATCGAAGGGGTTGGAGAATCGGCGATTCGATACAGCCGCAGAGGGATTGGTATCCGTTCGGCTGTGAATCGATTGCAACGGTACTAATTCGCGTCCAGTCGCTCGAGGGCGAGGAGATGAACACGTGGAGAAAGCTTCGATGTTATCTGAACAAGTGACACGAAGACGCTTTGGTACTGTGCATGGTATCGCTTCAAAGACGCGTTTTAAAGGCGCGTTCACCGATGGAACGCGTGGAATTGAAAGTATACGAACGATCGACTAACTCGAGGCTGCATACGATGGAATCAGAAGTCGTGTGTATTTCATCGGGACACGCTTATCGAGTTGAAAGTGGACTGATTAACTTCTTGAATGGTATAACTTGTTTGATAAATGTCGTCAGATAATATGCGCGCGTGTCGGATCGGATAAATCGAGGGTAAATATTAAGGATAGAATTGAAGAGAGATCCTCAAACTGAGATTAAGTTGGGGGTGGAAAAATTGGAGCGCTTCGAGTTCGTGTAACGACATACGAAATGCGTGGCGTTGATACGTAAAAGGAAGTAGAAGGGAATACAGATAATTTTCATTTTGCGGAGATAAAAAAAGCACTGAGAATAAAGCTAAACAAGATAAATAAAATTCGCTCGGTTAAAGCGGAAAAGTTCACTCGGACATTATTCGTCTTATTGGAGATACTCGAGTAAATACGGTAGAGAAGAAAAAGAAGAAGGAAGCACAAGTAGAGGCCATGTTATCGCTAATAGTCTAGCATCCGCTCCGTTGAATCTCGTCGACCGCGGATCATTATCGGAATCAGAAGCATCGAATATGCGGAACCCGCGTTCCCTTTCTTACGACGTCTATCGAACGGCTTTCACGGAAGGGACGTAACGAACGTTATTAGGGGGTTATCGAGCAGTGACCGTAAACGAGAACGAATTTGAACGGTGAACAGCGTCGCGTCGCAGCATGTCGGTTAGCCGTGTGGAAGAAATTTCAAGCGAAGCCGTAGAGTAAGAGGGAACGATCCAATCAGCTTGATGTTGTCCCGATTTATCCGTGAGCTCTCAGTGGACAGCGTCGTGGACGAACGAGGGAAGAAGAAGAGGAGAGAGTTGGACTCGAGCGTGTCGGTTTTGTGACCGTTCGAGCAGCGGGCACTGGACAAGTCCCGCGACCCATCCTATCACAAAGTGCTCGCCATCGGGGCTGGTGAACGTAATGTAACAGCCGGTGGTGAAGAGATGACGGTGACTCCGTCGACTTCCGATGTCGCTGACAAAGCTGTTTCGACGGACGACGGTGGCAGCGGAATGGAGGTGGCACGTCTCGAAGCCGTCCTCGCTGCTCTGGTGGAAACGAAGGTGGAGGCAATTAAAGCGTCCTCCGGTCTGAACAAGCGTTCCGGTAGCGCACCGGCCAGCCCTCGCCGGCTTAGACTAACTTCCACTTCAACTGCCTCCTCTTCGCTGAATCACCAGCACCGACGGAAGAGTCATCACCATCACGGCCACCACCACCACCATCACCACCATCATCATCGTAGGAGGCACGATTCCACTCCATGCGACGAGTTTATTGGGGATCCCACCGAACACCATCAGCACAATGTTCATAATGGTGAGCGATTTTAACTGTTACGCGTGTGCTTTTTTTTTCTTTTTCTTTTCTTTAGGCGTGATTAATTTTTATAGTATTTAATATTTGATACGATACAAATATAGAAACGGTCATTTTCGCGATATGACTTCAATGTCACGCGTGCGATAGCTGACACGATATCGTTCGTATGTAACGAAGGGTTTGCGCGTCGCAAAGGAAGGGCGTGACGTCGCAGGGTGCCACGCGTGTCTGGCGTTTGCGGTCGTGACATCATACGCAATCACCCGGTTCGATACTGTTAAACGAAGGCGTGAATATCAGAAATCGATGCTTTGACAGCTGGCTGATGCTTCGATACACGTTTATTATTTTCTTTCGATACGGCATCCACGCGAACAACTGATAAGGGATGAAGTAAGTCTGCTGGGGATTGCCAACTCGCGTATGATCCCGTTTCTTTGTAAGATTTCCCAGGATCAAGGAGAAGAATCTTGATGTGCAGTACGCTTAGCCACTTCTGAGGAAGCTTGCGAAGAATGATCCTGAATTGCGCTCGAGACTCTGTTTCTCAGAAAAAAAAGCATTCGTAAATTGTCAAGTACGCGTGCAGTACTGGCAAGAGCCCATTGTCCATGTGCCTGTATGCAAACACGTGGGTAAATATGCATATAGGATTTTCTTTACACGTCGCACTCTTAGCAGGCTCCTACTATTAGTGCACGCGTACCCAACGGATCTTTGGAATCAATTTTCCTGACGAATCAAACATGAATTATTCTGGTATGAATATTTCTTCTCGATAGTTAGAATTTTTAAAAATTTACAAACGATAAAGATCGTTCAAGTTACTGAGATGACCTGAACACAAGTATCTTTAATTAATCTGGCTTTCTTCCGGGGTATAATCACTCTTCGCTCGCAGCACGTACTCGTGTCAGTTTGCTTGAAATTCATACTTGTGCAGCACAGTTCACATCGTTAGAAATATATATTTCAAGTCGAGAAGTCCGGATGAAAGAAATTTCAGCCCGCTTGGAATCTCAAAGGATACTTTAAATTGAATAAAATAACAAGTTTTGGATCGGTGAAACGATTTCAAACTGCTTTGATTTAAAGCAGCTGATTTCGAACAATTTGATTAAGCATAACGAGAGTGGAAATTTAGTTATTTAGACTTTGAGATAGAAAATCAAGCGAATAATAAGTTTGTATTGGTAAAACGATTTCAAATCACTTTCGTCCGAGCGATTTCAATTCGAACGACTTCATTAGTTTGCACGCTGATTCGTGCAAGTCGCGTCGCTCGTTCGAGCGTTCTGATCGATTCGCGTTGAACGAACAAACATTCGATATCGTGATACTCGTCGATATGTACGCGAACAAAAGTTCTCGCGTGATTAACGAACTTCTTCGCCAATCTTTCTCTTCGACGACAGCACCGTTAAATATAATATCCTTCCGCGGTTTTAATTAATCGCCAAGTTTAATCAGTATACTTTGCGAACAGTTGAAAATGAGGAAGTTGGCGGAAAATTTCAAGTTTATGGTTGTACGGTATCTCTCATCGGGGCTCGAAGTTGCGAGCTTATCTATCAGCGACTGGTCACGCAATGCACGAGGGTTGTTCATTTCCGTTCGTGCTGAGGCAGCAAAAGTGTTGGAACTGACTACGCTGTGACACTTTACCCAGGGAGAAATATATCTTTCATATCTGGAATATATGCACTTTATTCCGTTATTTATGTATTCCGTACTTTTCTGTATGAAAATGTATCGACGTCATCTTTAAGATATTCTTATCGCCTCTACCCTATATTTGATTTTCTATTATTTATTACGTAACAAAATCACATTTATCTAATCTCTCGCGTTTTTTCTTCCTTAATAAATTGTTTAAGTAGCAGTATTCGATTTTCAGAAGGATGAATTTGTTGGTTCTAGGTAAAGCGAGACGAAGAGCGTCAGAAAGTCCGCGACGTCCAAGGAAGAAGCGTAAACACTCGAAGAGCCCGAACATCCTCCACGGTATAGTTCAGGACGTTCAAACTGGTCTTGATTCGCGCTTAGAACTATTTGGAATGGACGGTGACCAAGACCTCGCATTGATAAACTTCGAGAGGACTCGAGATACGCTCAGCGATTCCTGCGAATATCCGCAGTTGCACCGAAGTGCCTCCTACTTTCCTCAAAGTGCGGCTCAATTGTGAGTACAGTTGACTTTTAACTATGAACTACGATGGTTCGATTTGAAATCGGCCAACGACCTTTCGTTGCAGCATCCAACCTCGTCGCGACGCGATTCTTCGCAATCTCTAGCATTAAACGCACATTTTCACAAGCAATCGTCGGTTATATAGGAACTTCGATAGGAACTTAGATATATACATACGTACAATCAATAAAACACAGTCCACTAAGAATCGTAGTAGCTTCGTTTCATTTCTTCGCCAGCTAAACGGTCGACGCTGTGACACAACGAATGGGGTCGAATCCCTCTTATTGCAAGACAGACTTATTGACCAGATGCCACGATTTCTAGAAGCTCGTTTAAAGCAATGGCCGAATCCATCGACGACGATGGTTCTCCATTGTTTTCGTCCGAATAGACCGCAAAAAGTTTGATTTCCGAGTGTGGCAAGCGAATCGACGAGGAAAGACGTGTCTGTCTGCGAACAAGTCTTAGAAATCTTGGATGGGACGAAAATAAGGTCGTGACTGGACGAAAACAAAATCGCGTCTCGAGCAGTAAATATTTGTCAATTTTTTAATCGAAGATACGTGTTGAGAAATTGAGTTAAAAGCTCCGTTAAACGTTATTGCATTCTACGTTACTTTGCTGTTTATTTCCGTCTACTTCGAACCCATCTTGCAGCCTCGTGCCATGACGATCAGACATTTGTAAGCGTGTTCGCGAAGAAAGAAATTCGATTTTCCTATAAACGGAATACACGGTGAAACTGGGTCATTTCGGTGCGTAGATCCTGGTTCCTTCATTACACGTTCATCCAATACCAGAACCGGCTGATGAATACAGCGTATTCGGGAGTATAATGAAACTCGGGTTGACAGCGATTCGAACTGTCAGCTGGAAATAATTGCATTTGCTTCGCCGTCGCTTCCGCGACAATCGTTTTCAAAATATTCATGAAACCGGTACGCAGGGTTGTATAGAAATTAATTTGATCTAGACTTTCTTGGAAAAAGGTTAGAGGCACGGAATTGAAGGTTTCTTCAAAAATTTATTATAGAAATTAATGTGAAAAAACGATGTAGTAAACAGCGAGTGCACTAGTTATTCTGATATTATTTTTAAATTTGATTACCTTTATGGTCTTCTAAGTAATCATCTGATGATTCTAATTAAAGTAGAAAAGAGGATGTTTTTTGAAAATAATATTAGTTATCTGATAAGAAGTTGGAAGAAAAGATTGTTCCACAATGTTTCTCCTTCTAAACCAGTCACAGATATATAGTAGTCGAATATTTCTTATCTGACCAAAAACAATAGAGATATTTAGGTAACCTACTTCAGCTGAATTACCCTTGTACATTGTATATAACAAGAGACTGTGTTTCGAGGTAGCGATGCAGAAGAAGAGTGCTTAGAATGCTTTGAGGTTAAAGCCCCGTTCAGACTAGTCAAGTAACTTGAATTCGTGTCACCTGGCTGATCTGAACGAGACTTTAGAATCTGCCCTCCTTATGTCTCATCTAACTTCAGTGAAGAGGGTAACAAAGTAGAGGAAAGGAAGAGAACCAGATCACCTTAGGGACGTAATTTACGTTAGATTATACAGTGATTCGCGTGTCTGCCTGCGAAATAAACGCTTTCGAGAATATATCGTGTTTAGAAACGCACACGTATACACTGGTAAATGCAATCCTTGAGAAGAACTCGCGTTAGTTTCACTCTTCAGCGAGCACACCCACTAAACATTCTATGGAAGATAGGCGCGCGAACTGGTTATTAATTGGACTTGAGAAACAATGTTTTGGTGTAATAAATTAAGGAAGTAATTTACTGAATAGTCTTAGACACTTTAAATTGCGATTTCGCGAGATAGCAAAACGTGAAAATAATGTTCCTCTTACAGGCAGATCCACTACGACGACGACGATTACGTGGCGTTGAAGGCGGACGAGTTAGAAGAGGAGGAAATATTGAGCTGTACCCCGAAGATCGAGGCACCTCGGGAGAAGTATCATCGGCCACGCAGAAAGAGAAAACGGAAACGCAAGGCAAACAACGCTGGCCCCCAAGAAGAACTCGTCGATCCTGAAGAACTTCCACCACGCGCGCGTTGGACGATCGTCGCGACCGCTTGCCTCCTTCTCACGATGTCTTTGCTATTAGTCGGAGTCACGCTTAGGATGGCGCCAATCATCGACGATATGGGTGAGTGAAACGTTTGTTATTTATCAAAAGGAATCGATACTGTTCAGTGACAAAACGCACACGTTTATGCTTACAATTTCGAAAATTTTATACGTCGATGCGTGAAATGCTTGACATACAACGCATCATCCACGTGTATAACATTTACTTATGCCGTAAAAGGTTTTCAATCTTGTGCCCGTGGCAAAGTGTTGAAATAATGGAAATGGGTGTCTTTGTTGCATTAGTATTATATGGTATTAGTTGTAACCGCGTGCGGTTGTTGCAATCCGATTGCACCCGCCACTATTTTCTGCAACCTCGAATGCGCCAGCGCCGGAAAAAGGGTTGAGAATCCCTGCTGTAAGGAATATTCGAGTCTTAGTCCTATACCTTCGGATAGTTTAGAATCTAGGATATTTAGGACAGGCCTCCAGAGAAAATTCTTTGAATTAACGATAAAATATGCAAGCGACCCCGAGAGATGGTACCTCCGGTTGCAATCATGGCGTGTTAATGTTTCACCGTATCAATACCTTGTTCCCCTTCTGAGAAACATACACAATCCCAATTTATTCGCCGTCTAATTATATCTAGCTGTATTCAAAGCACGAACGCAATTATTCGTTAAAATTAAGAAAATAATATCGCTAGAACAGAGGCCCCCAAAGAGAAAAAAGAAACGTCCTCTCCTGTATCATCGTGTACATCGTTATTCTCTCAATAATTAAGCGATTCCTTTTCTGCAATTGTACACGATCGCGGATACACCTTTTCGAACAGAATTACAATCTAACATTCATTAAAACTGCGGATCCTACTTCATTATTATCGAGTACTGATTCATTTAAAAATATATATTAACGTACACAAATAAAATTCAGTCTCGCGAATCCCCATTTACATCTCGTGCACCCCCAATTCTTTTCTTCACATTAAACCCTCGCATTGCGCGTACAAATGGCGCACAGTACACCACACGTATGACGAGAAATGATGTTGTTTCGAAAAATGACGGGAAACAGATAAAATCGAGCCGCGCACCGGCTAAAAGGGGGCTGCACCCCCGGCAGAGGCCACTTCGGGTATTTTTCAACTGTCCTCGGAGAACGCGGCGTGACAACTGTTCGCCAATTAACCAGCGGGGTTGTGCAGCGGTCGGTAGCACTTCTGGGATGGTATCCAGCGCGAAAAACCACTTTCGCGTCGGTTTTCTGTACCAAGAATATACACGTACACAGAGAGCGGCGTGCACACGTACGTGATAGACAGAAACGGGCATATGCGGTGTGAGTGCTCGAGGGCGCTCCGCGCCTCTAAATTAAAGGCGCACGTCTGCGAATCCTCCAGTCGGTCGTCGGATTTCCGCGGAGGAACCACCGCGAAGATTTCATTTCGCTGTTTACCGCTCGAACTTTCCGCGAGCCGGCACGCTCACCACCGGAAACGATCGTAGGAGTTTCGCGTACGACGTGACCAGCTGCGTCGATGTCGGAGCACCGCTCGGAACAGTGGTGGCTACCAAGTGCTCCGAGTGCCCGCTCTCCGATGAACGGCTTCGTTTACGCCGATGTTCTATTTTTGATCGACGAAAGTTTCTTATAGTCACGTGTAGTTTGTCGAAGGTTTTCTATTTACAATTGACTGGTACGTCAGGCTCGTCGGATATGTCCAGAATAGATTGTTTGTCGACGATAAGTTGCGCTACTAGACGCGTCTCAGTGATACTCGGACTAGATCGCTCGACGACTTTTACGCGATGAACGATCGGTGTCATCGAGAGGTAACTGGTAATTAATTAGAGTTCGAGGCGTGTATAAAATTGCACGTACACTCGTGTTCTCCTTTCGTTGTGTTTGCTTTGCCTCGCAAATAAGCTTCGGTGTGAATGCGTTTAGGATCTCGATGGTTCGTCGCGATAATGGTAGAAGCGAACGAATGTTATTTAATTTAAATAATTTTCGAAGAATATCGAGTCGAGATTGTTAAATGAGATATTCAATTGGAGCGAAAGTTATTTAATACCAGGAGTTCTAAAGGCTGCTCGTTCTATAGCAGTAATTCAATAATATCGTGGGAGGCATCATTGCTGCAGCGAAGCAGAGATATATTTCAGACACTTCGATCTTCAAGGAATCAATGAAATTGCTTAAAAATATTACAAGGCGAGAACAGACGAAATATTCCGTTTTCCCTGTGTTTAATTAAATGACGATGTGTTATCAAAAATCGATCAACATATACGTATCGCGAAAATCAAGCGATGACGAGTATACTCGTCGATCACAGCTACCTGGTTTAAGCGTTGCAGCTAAAGTATTTGGGACACTACGTATATTCGGGAATTCTGACGTCATAGCTTAGTAAGGGGTTGATTCTTGGGGTGATTTCAAGCGTCCATAGCCCTCGACGAGGGCACCCCCAAACTAGCTCTTTATTCCCACAGCCCATGCATCATCTTTCGCATACAATGGCTCTACTCTAATTAAACGTCGCATTAACCGTGAGCTATTGATTAAAATTAGTTTTTGCTGGAATAAATGTTCAAGATAATATACTTTTATTTTTTTTAGAATCTCCACCAAATTAATGACGGATTTTTAAACAAATCTATCAAATAGCAACATCTATTCTCTCGTCCAAATGTTTCTTATCTCGTTATTTGAAAGAGAAAGAAGTATCGCGCGATAAACGTGTCAAGTACGAAACGGAAACAGCGGCGAAGCTCGATTTGCTTACCTTCGAAATCGATTGGGGCGTTCCACCTGCAAAATCGTTCGCGCCACGGTTCGACATATTTTCGCGACACGTTTACATCATTATGCACTCTCCTTGAATCGGGTCAAGTCCGTCTGATCCCTTGGTCGTTCGATTTTTGACGTTAAAAGAACGCGTATAACCCGGATCGCGCGCCATTCCCGCGGCCTAAGCGAACGTTTAGGTCAGGTCGCCGAATCGAATCGCAGAGAACAAGCGCGTCCAGCTGCTACTTTGTTTTCCCAAATGGTCCAACCGTTGACGCACATCGTGCACCAGCGATGTGAAACCCGACAGGGATTTACAGCTTCGCAGAAAGCGCAATCATGTCTTGAATGAAATCTTAAGAATAGCCCAATCCAGAGGCTGACGTTTTTATTGTGTCTGCCATCTTTCTTCTTCAAGTTTTCGTGTTAGAAATATCACCGCCCATGGATATCGCACTCTTAACGAGGCGTTTGCTTTTATTGCGATCAGATTTGGGGATGTTCCTAATCTCTGAATATTCTCGATGTCTTTAATTGCTGAAGTTACTGTAATACTTTTTTTGATATTCCATTTCTTGTTTCGTTTATTTTGTTGCCCCGAGAGTGATTGTTTTTTGGTATAAAAAATGGATTTTCATTCAACCACCGCTGTAACGATCGCAACGAAATCTATGCGCGTCCCAGCTTGACCCAACTCGTTCGGAGAACTGGAATGATCGAAGCGGTTCCACCAGCCAAAGCTAAGCTTTAAAAATAAAAGTCTTTAAAGATGTATCATCCATCGACAAATTTAAGGAAATAAGTGAAGAACAGATCGCACGTATCAAACGGTCATGGTCGCTTCTTTTCGAGGTCAGATCAGTTTCGTAAAATAAACCCGGGTGAATCAGTGTAATCGAGAGGAACAATGGTGTCGCCGCTTGATACTTGACGTTTGAAAACGAAGAGAAACCGATGGTCAGCCGCTTGGCAGGGAAAAAATAGGATTTTCATTTTTTTTTTCCTCAATAAAGTGCATTGCGATACGTTCGAGTAATTTTTTCCAATAAAGCAGGTCCAATTCTATTCGGCTATTTTTAAAACCTCATGGCGTCATGGACTATACTTTTATAAATATAGAAATTCGGATGCAACTAAAGTAACATTGACTCATCAAATTACATCGAAGAATTTTTCGTTAAAAATGTTGTGTACAAAACAACAGAAGAATATTAAGAGAGGCATGTAAATTTTTTCGAACATCGTTCGAAATGAGTTTCTCGACACAAGTTCCTCGAAACGAGGTCGCAATAACTTCAGGATCATGCAAAAACTGTTTACACACGTTTCGATTTGTACGGTAGAAAGCAAAGGCACGCAATAAACAGGGAAAGAATCGATCACAAAACTTTTTTCAGAATTTTATAATTAAAATCTAATATTATTTTATAAAAGTTACTAAAATTGCTTTCTACAAAAGAAATACAAATAGACCACGTTGCTCCAAAAATCTTTGAAAAAAATGGTAGCTAAAAGTAATTATAAAAATTTCCAAGCCCTACTTCTTTCCACGTAAACTTAAGACTGCTGAAACGATGATTGGGAATTTTTGGGAAATTTAATCCCTGCGTTAAATTCATCGTTCCTTTTATTTCTATCGACAGGATCATTAAAGCTTCAACTGTATACATTTCACGCAATGGAGACTTCCATGACGCACAGATACTCGCAGCAGGACCGCGTTCTCTCATATACCATCGCATAGGTACTTTGTTACATCTCATGGCTCTACACGTCTTTTCACTCTTTCGTTCATTGGTTTCAAATTTCTTTCAGTGAAGTATAACATAAAATATCTTTCGTATTCAGTCTTATTAGAATGACTACAATGTAAAAAAGAAAATTGTCCTAAAAAATTGGCTGTACGAAATAATTGAAATTTTATTTCAGATCCACCCTCAGAGATTTTGGGGAAAGTATCGCCTCGTTTGATTCTATGTTATTATAAAGCAAATAGGTAGCCCTACGCGGTGGTAGGAAGGGTAGAGACAGTGCATTTCCGGTTGCATTTCATGCGGTTATATCACCTGTTACGCTTGTCGCTCCGTTGTCCCCGTTTCAGGAACACCGTTGACGTTATTATGCGAATGTCCTTACAACAGCGAGAGCTGGTATACGCTAATATTGGTAACGAGTACACGAGTACTATCGATTATCAATATCTGACGCTCCACAATAAGAGGAATGACAGAGCAATATACTAACTGGGGAGGAATTTCGGAGTCTTTCTCTGGGCACGCGTTCCCAATGTCAGCTAATTTTCAGTGGGTGTCTTGGGTTCTCCTCGGATGAATGAAATATCATCGAGAGACTTAATGGTCCTCCATAAAAATAAGAAGGAGATATACTTCAGATCGTTATAATAATGAATCAAATTTAAGATCTTATGTGAAAATTATTCATAATTACAAAATCACGGGGTGCAATAACGGTTCTGCAAAATATTATCTCGTTTCACTTCGAATGCTTTTAAAAATAAATTTGGTTAAACCATTATCCATTGTGATTGACAGAAAAACAATGCTGGTTCGTGGAAAAACGTTCTCTTGCGCATTCTCTACCGAACGAACGAGCAGAAATTTACCAGTCGACTCTAACGCGAGAGTGATTCTTAACGTTCCGTAAGCATGCTCACCGTAATTCAATAATCAAACAGACATGACTCTGTGAAAATTATAAATCTCTATTGTTTTTATCGCTTCGTCTAAGAATTAGTCATTACGGACCCAATAAACGATAAAATCGATTGATATGATCACGCACAGCGACACATATCTGTACATATACAATTTCTCCTAAAGAGAAACTTATCAAATATTAACCACATCTTTCGAATAATCGAAAGAAGTTTAAGTATGATCAATGTCTCTGAAGGACTTAAGATACCAATATACACGATCATTTTACTTCTCGATAGATATTTCTGTTCGAGCAGCAGACCAGATTGTCGTCATACGGAAAAATAGGCCCGTAGTCCTTCGAGATTTCCCCGTTTATCGCGGGAATATTCAAATAATTCAAACTAGCTCCGATAGCCGTGGATTTTCTAAATATTTGTCCGAGTATGTTTATCGACATGCCTGGTGCTACCTATACGCGTGCGAGCGAGTAACAGGCACGGGCAGAGACGTAAGCGTATGCAACAGAAGGGTCGTGGGGAGGAAAGAGACATGGAAGGCGGATAGGTGGCTTACTAGAACCACCGCTAAAAATACACGTCGCAATAAACTCAAGGGTGACGTCCACTGTATAGATACGACGTATTTAGCTGTCCTTAGTTATACTTTTGTTCCTCTTCTTTCAAGTCGCCGTTTAAAACGGACTTTCTTCCTCTCCTTGCGACAACCTGAAGCGTTCTATCCGTGGACCGCGGCGGTTCGCAAAAGTTCGCGTCCTCTGCGAGGGCTAAGATGCTCGTGTCGCGGAGTTGGTCCTAGCTGCTATATTTTAGCGGAATTATTTCTTAAACGGAGTGTTATGGAAGCAAAAACATAGGCAAAGTGTTTGTGGGTTGCTTGGGGAAAGCGTGAAAAAAATCTGATACAGCAGTGTGTGTGGAAGAGAAGTTTTGTTAAATGTACAGATCCTGATGGCTTTCGCGATTGCTTTCTAAAAACGGTGTGGATGTCGAACAAATGTGTTAAAACGCGTAATGCACTCGCGAACATCTCGATGGATGGTTCAACTATTTTCGAGAGTATATCATTCCGATATTTGGAAAATAAATTGCTCGAATTAAAGTGAACCACGACTGGATTATAAGCACCGATTAATTTTCACGCGTGATACACAAATTTTCGCTATGCAAATGGTTAACTTCCTAGGCAGTTTATTGGTATAGCGTGTCTGGGCTCTGCAGTGCGTCAGTGTAGACCGTGAGTAATTAATAACAGTCACTGTTATCGCTTCCTAAGCTGAACACTTGCACGGTGTGAATTTGCACTTAAAATACGATACTGTACTATATTTTTCGTCTATAATTAACCACGCTAATTCCTATATAATAGTTCTCTTTTTTTATACTCGCACTGTCGCGTACATTTTAATATAACAAAGATATCCTTTTTATTTTATTATACAAGACAAGTACGATAAAAATAGGCTGTAACAAAAATAAATTGTACCGCTGTAGTGAAATAAATAAGGCTCTGTCGTGCTGCAGAGACTTCTAAGGGAACGGTACCGAAGCACTTTCGTCGACGACCCTAATGAAATTCATTTGGAATTAATAAATGGAAATGTAAACGGTTTCTGGTGTACCGCGAAAGAGCTGAAACAATTGCTCACCCTTGTCTTAGACTGCAACCCCCGCCGCGGATAGTGCATAAACTGTGCATGACACTTTTCCCTATGACATCGCAGTGCGTACTATAAAAATGTGCTTAATAATACTAATTTCTATACTAATGAAATTAAAGCAAAGACTAATTCTCTTATCTTTTCTCTGATATTTAAATTTATTACTGCACGAAAATCGTTAAAAACTGTTCGAAGTAACGACCCTCCTTTTTCGCCTGTGCACATTCTTTACAAACGACCGGACAATTCATTTATCACTGTACGTATGACATTCATGGATATTAATGCAGCTGTCCGAGTGAGATTTTTACGGTGAGCTCCTCTCTTCTTCTAAAATATCCGACAAATGATAATGGGAATAATTAAGATTAAAGTCGGAACTTCCTGATTAGTCTTCTGCAACTTCCAGCGAACTTTGCGTCATTTCTATCTTCGTTTGACCACTTTGCTGAGATATCCAAATAACTATTCTTCGGACTCAACTATTTTATTTCGTTAAAACTTCGTTTCTCTAACTTTTCTATCTTTAGCTGTTACTTCTTGATTGCAGTTCCACAGGACCTTTAAAGCCAGGGGTTCTCAAACTGTTTCGTCAATTTCTTATAATGCAATTTGAAAATCGATAACGTGCCAGAAAGATTTTCATACGTGCCACCTGTGGCACGCGTGCCATAGGTTCGCCACCGCTGTTCTATTCTTTATTCACAAAAAAATGGAGTTGTATCATTTGGTAAATGATATCACTCCTCAATAAATATCTTCCCATACTTTTCATGTACTTCTGTGTAACTTAGACATATATTTTTATTAAATTCTTTCTCTGTTTTACGCAAATGGTACCGAGATCTCTTAAATTAATTACGCGGGGATTACATTTGCATCGGAGCGGAAGATGTCCCAGCACACGAAGCCAGAAATTTGTCTTGGTGATGAAATCCAAGACAGAAGACGCATTTGAATCTCCTCGGACGTCAGAAATCCATCCGTCGACGACGACTTTTCTACCCTCGCAAGCGACCTCTTTTTCCTGTCACCGAGTTCTTCCTCCGACTAAGCTCTCTTTCTTCTCGCTCTTTGAATTACTCCTCAATTGAACGCTGCAGATTCAGAAACATCTCACAGAGCAAAAGTATCTTCTACGAACAGAGAGGTCTTGTGAGCATCCCACTTCTGACACCAGCGTTGCGTGCCGAGCTCTCTCGCTTCGCTCTCTCGTATTGTTTATTAAATACTCAATTCTCAAGTATATACGTGACTCTTTATTAACACTCAACACAATGAGAAACAGCAAGTTAAATTTTAATCACTGTAAAGTCAGAGTTCACTTCGATGATACTACTCCAAAGAGTCACTCTCCTCTGCTAAACCGATAATGGTTTTGTTCAGTGAAGATTACTCATCTCCTTAAATCAACCGCATTAGAAGACTAACAATAAATTGATTTGAATAACTTTCGCAAACAGCATAAACATCGCCAATAAAATCGTACGAAACTGATATCAACAGATACAAGGTATACGAAAGTCCTCAGTGAAACGGTCCCTGTAACATGTCGAGCCAAGCGATGAAGTCCGCTCAGGAAAACGGTACAAATCGTCGACTGTCAGGCTCGTCGTCCGAGCGAATAATCTTCTACATGGACGACGCGTCTTTCGAGATCTCTCACGAACCATCCCCGGATTACTGCCATCGATCGAACGATTGCTACGGGTCGCATCCGTCGGAGGATCGCGCGTCGTTTTCCCAGCCGCATCACGACGCGACTATGTTCCAATCGGACGATCGTTCTGCTCTCTACCTGCCTAGCCCCGACGAGGCGCGACTGAACGCCATCGTCCACGGGAAAATCGGCGGCTCGAAGCAGGCCAGGCAGAATTCCGAAACGGATCAACGGTCCAGCCGGCGTTCCAGCGTGCAATCCAGCCGTTCCAGAACAAACAGCTGCAGCAGGCTGACACCGCTAGGTAGGAGACAATTGGGTCATCGGACTTTTCGATCGATGAGAAACGCACAGTCTGTGTTGCCGGCTCGTGTCTAGCGACGCAATCACGATTTCGGGTTCACCGATTAGCCGCGCACCCTGGTTAAATCCGTGCCGCCTTTCGCGTAAGCGAACAATTTCGAAGGAATGATTGCTTCCTCGCCGTTGCACCTCGTGCGTGGTAGTTTCGATTTTGTTCGCGTTCGAACGGACTCTATAAACGACACTGGAACGACGTATGGTATGTTTGGGATCTTGCTAACTTTGTTAATAGTTTTGAGGTAGATATTCGAGTTCATAAAGTTTCGAGACTCTTTAAAACGAGAGCGTGTCAAGTACGACTTAAAGCATTGGTTCCGTGACTTGAAGTACGGTTAGAATACGCGATGATCGTTTTGAGAATGTTAGGGAACGACACGATATGTATATGTAAATGAGACGAAAACAATCTGCAGGCAATGGCAGAAGGGGTAGTACAAGTAGAAGAACGAAACCACGGAACGCGGGCTCGACCCGTAGAAAGGACTCCGCTCGGCCGTCGAAGGTGGAGACCAAGGAAGCGCAGAAAATAGTGGAGAACGTGGCGAACTTAGAGCAGGCGAGGCGTCATCGAAGGATTGCTATGATCGTCCTGGGAACGTTCCTGTTCCTTTTGGCGGCCTCGGTTCTCGTAGTGGTGGTTACTTTAACCCACAGCACATTTTTAAGTCCGCCCACGGGCTCCAGAGAACTCGCCGAGCATCGTGCCAGAAGTAAATTGTTACCTCAAAGTACATTTCACTGAACCGGTTCTCTAAGAATCGAATTGTTTTTCTATCAATCAATTGTAATATATTTTCTCGTTGTACTCGCGTTTCATGTTTAGACTTCATGCATTTCCCCTGAATATACGTGCTCGAACATTATGCTGAGTACATTGTTTGGAATATGAATAATTGAAATGGTACAATAAGTCACAACAGTATCGATTCCTGGTAGAGATGTATATTGTTACTTTCAGTGTTAAAGAATTTTATGGGAGTATTCAGTAAAAAGTCGGAATTTGCAATAAAAATGTTATTAGTATATATATCTATGTGAATATATTGCTGATATTTTTACGTATTATACGTATATTTCGGATGATTTCAGTGCGCAGGGAAAACGAGGAACTGCTGAATTCCTTGAACAGGGTCTTCGTCACCGAAAACTTAACAATACCTCCCTAAAGAAGACGTCCCGCGGCAATATGATGGCCTGTTTTGACGCGCGTTTCTCGAAGAAGTTTACCGAGGAAAGAATAGAAGAAAGGAAGTGGAAAAGTATCGCGGCAGGAACTTATCCACGAGTCGTCTGTCACTTTCAAAGAGCGGCGAAGTTTCGTTACGACTGCACTTTATTCGAACCGTCTTAGGTACAGCGGAGAGGAGAGACCGAATTTAATTTGCCGCGATGCCATCGCGGCCAACTCGTCGACCGTGTCGATAACGCGACAGGCTGTAACAAGATGGAACCAAAATGGTGTACCTTTAACCTCGTCGCCTCGAAGGTACGTTCAGCTGAACCCTTTTCCATTGTGTCGCGCAGCGGTATATTTTCAGGAGGAGAGCAGGGGCTGTATTACCGCGTCGAAACGGGGAACCACGTAAATACGGCGATGAACATTCGCCAGAAGTTACTCGCGACGATTGTACGTCGCTTTTGTTAGCTCGTTATTGTTATTGGCGCGGCAAGTGATGATGACCGTGTGAGCCTTGTTGCGATGCACCACCGTTGCATTGCGCGTTCATTCGATGCGCGAGAATTTTACTCCGAATGCGAAATAAAAAGTCCGATTCGTTCCGCGAGATATTGTAGAGGGTCAATCGCACACCGTACACCGACAACGAAAAGAAACGTTTAAAGTCGAGACTCGCGAGGCTCGATTCGAATCCTTGTTGGAAAAAGAAATCAAATCGGTCGGTAGTTTTGAACGAGAAATTGTTTCGTTGCTCCGTAAATTCGTACGAGCGTCAATGAATCGGTTCTGTTGCAACGCGTATGGTTTTAATATTCGAATATATCGCAGTTATCATTTTCATTATAGTAAAAACTAAAATGGTAGCGGTTAAACTATTCCGATTTCTTTTTTCCAACGGAAATACAACAATCACTTGAATTGAAGTATTTACTACGAAGTATTGATCGTTAGAAGAGTAGCCAAAATAATTGCTGTTGTCAATTGTTAGTAAAATACAAAGTATCACAAATTACGAAACGGAGGCGTTGATTAAAGGAACTGCAATATTCTAGCATCGCCTTAAGAGAATGGAGTCGAGCGAACGCTGAATTTCGTGTATTAAGGAGAACATGATCGCGATTTAAAAAGTAGTGATATTTATCGTTTACAATTTTTATTATACAATATATCGATACTCCCCAAATTTACTTTCCTTAATCTCTCATTTACAATAACAACCAGAAAATTTTAGGTGCAAACAGAACTGTTACTGTGACTTGAACTTTACAAAGAATTACTATTCGAACACGAAGCTTCTTTCCTCCTTGATTGCTGAAAGAATTTTTCCGTAATGATTATGACAATTTTCTTCTTAGTATGCTACCTCCCGCTTGACTGGCTATTTTACGACAAGTACGTTTGCTCAGCATATACAATCGAAATCGAGCAAAACGATGGGAATAACGTCTGGAATAATAAATTTTATCAATGGCATATGAAATTGTTTCAGTTCACTTAAATCAGCTTAACGAACTACTTTGTCCGTAACATGCATATCAGTGTCGGCTATATCTCGGAATAATAGCTTCCATGCAACAACAGTGCTCGGAATACTTATCCGTGCCACATCCCCTATCTCCATTTCAAATTTCGTTGCGATCCGAGGATGATTTAACAAGTGGCAGGTACTAGCATTCGATCGTTTAACTATGTAAACCGTAGATCCCGATATACCTTGCTTCTTAGACATTGACAAATGAATAAATAAAATAAAGTTCTGGATATTGATAACAAAATAATTGCGAGGCGAGAAGAATGTTTAATATTGGTGAAAAGTATCGATTAATCGTCGAAACGATGGATCGAAACGATCTGTCGAACTGTAATTCGTGTAAGAGTGATTAATTGATAATCGAGGCAAGCGGTTTCCTCGATCGATGAAAATCGATCTCCCGTGGGCTCAACGAGCACGCGATGCGTGCACTTCCGCTCAATTTGATCAAGTTAAGGTAAAAATTACTTTCTCAACGTGTAAACGTGTATAACTAGTTCGAGTTGCATCAGCGTATATACTGGCAAAATGTTTCGCGTGATTGTTTATCGGTAGAAACCGGAAGCGATGCCGATGGTATACGCGGCGCGAGTGATTTGCTGCGCCGAAGAGAGAAGACCTTAAGGTTATCGCGTTGAAATACGGACGAGTTGTAAAAGATAACGCCTGTTAGAGTATAGGTTACAATTGATTACGTAAATTTTTAATATCAACGGAGGACGTTAAACGCGCGTTTGTCGGAGGTTGAAGACGTACTTCGCGTGAAAAATCTAGCCGACTACGAAGCGTCAGCGGTCACGCTGTAAAACGAAGATTAACGCATAACTCGTTGAACGAATCGTTTTATCCATCGACACTCGACCAATTTCTATCTCGTCAATTCTTGTCTTTTACGCGGGGCTTATCGATTTTCCTAATACGCTATCTCTCTCTCATTATTCTAAAGGCAGCCGTCCTCGAGTAACGTTGCTCCTCTTCTCAAGCCTCAGGAGACGGAAAGGTCGAGCCAGCAGAGTTACGTCGCGTGGTCCTTGAAAATCATATTTAGAGAATATTGTTGATCGCTTATTTATGCGAGAGATACTTGTTCAATAATTTTCCTAAAGAATCAACAAAGTCTATAAAACAGTTGAAATTTTTATTTGTTCACAAAACGGACAGGACAATGGCCGATTTCCGAATAATCGCAGGTTTTGAAAACGTATTTGCGCCGCACAATCCACCGTCGACTTTGCTCGTCGATTTTTTTCTATCTCGTAGAATTAGATGCGTCCTGAGTGGGACCTTCGTACCACTTTTCTTCTTCGCGTAGCATCCGGGAGTCCTATCGCGACGAGTAAAAACTCGACGATCCGTTATACTTTGTAAAAACGAGGACTAAACTTCGTTAGAGAGTGAAACTAATCGCTGACACTTATATTAATGGATACGATTGTAATCTTAGTTGTCGAAATCGAGGCAGAAACGATATCGCGTAGCTACGGAAAAACCTTCCAATCATCCGCTTACAAGCTCCGCTCAATTCTAAAACGTGCTTAAGTGCAGTGTAGCTCGCTTAACCGAGGTATATGGTTTTTACGAGCCTTTTTCGTACGAGAGCGATCAATGATAATGTATAAAACAAAAGATTAACAGACGTCGCAGCCTTCCTAATCGATCGATGAAGATACGAGAGCGATAATTTTGAACACTTGCTGAGACGTCAAACGATCGAAACGGGAGCGTTTACGTTTCTTTGAACGATGTCTATAGTTTTCATTATACGCAAATAAATTTAACTCGTAAAATAACCTAATAGTTGTCCATATATCGTTAAATGGAGAATGAGTACTGGTTGCATTCGAAAATTCAAAAGTTACTTGAATTCGCATATATACTAATTAAAAATAAATCGAATAATCTATCAAGAGATCGTCAGAAATTCATCGATACTACTTTTATAAAGATCTAATGAAGAATATTTCATTGATGCATCGTCGACTGATTGCAGAGACCTCGAATTGGTCGGAGAATAAAATGGTGGACCGCGCTTCGCCGAACCTTGCCAGAGAAATGTGATAAGCAATGGTTAATTCATTTTTTTGTTCCGATTTCTTGTAAATTCATTAATGCAACGGTTTACTTATCTTTGTGTTTGATCAAACTTTAATTTAGAGAAGAAATATATGCGTAACCGATTCACTTTTGACCAAATTGTTTATCGTTTCCTCTTGGTTTCGTAATTACGTTTCTGTCGTAGATAGTGGAATCCGTGTTTCTCTAATTAAGGAGAAATTGTTAGTTGTACGTTCAATAATGCGACACGTAACGCGTGCGTGTATTGTACCCGGCGACGAGTCGAGTGTATAAAGTCCTGTTAACGCTTTCCTAACGATCGTAGCTGAAGAAAACCGCGGATGCGCAGATAGAATCATTTGGCCTAACGCGAGAAGTTATCGCCGGTAGTTTTTCGTTCCATGGAGTACGAGCATGTAATTGAAACGAGCGATATAATCTTAATTAAACTGTGTATATTCCAAACGCGATGCTCCAAATTAATGCAAAGTCGGCACGGTGACGTAGGAGCTCGCGTCGCGTTAAATAGAATACGAAATAGAAATAAATTCTAACCGAGTTATATCTCATTTAAATTTCATTAAGTAGAAAATAAAAAATGAAATGAAACGAATGACCGAAATCGTGGTACAATTTCTTTAAAGTGGTGCTAACGACTTTGGATTAACATTAATTTAAGGAATATTTATTAATAATTGTAATTATATTTGAAAAAGTTCATTTATGTCTGTTCCTACGTCACCAGAGATTCGTAAGTGTATGGTTCGATGTATGAAAATGAATTGCGAGATACTTTCATGCAAGTAGTTTAAGCTACCTACGTAGAGATAATGCGCGTGCCAAAATGGAGGATAGTCTCATTATCGTATTAAAATAATGGCGCAGGAGGCATCACTTTTTCTCTTCGACAATCAAAACGCAGTGTGAGTTGGATCGCGTGCATGTATCCGTGTATAATATATACAAACGTATATCGAGAACGTAAATGTGCCGATTTATCGCTCAGAATGCTTTACGGATGACGAAGAAAGGTTCGCGCGCGAGGAAAACGACGCGAGAATTATTTCTAGTATCTATCTATAATTTAGAAATCGATTTCATTTGTCACGTTTCATTCCCGCAGCTTGTGTCTTCCTTTAGAAATAGAAAAGTTGTCAAACATGACCTGAAGACAAAAAAGAGACCATGTTCCTTTATTATCCGTTTGAAAATTCGGAACGATTGTGTTATTCCTTGGTTTATGCTGTGTATATGCTTGGTATATCCCCGATTGATCACGAATTCTTCTATTCACCGTTATTTATTGTTCGTTTCCTTGAAATTTGCATTCCAAAGTTCAGTATGTGTATATAAAAGGACAAAAGTATTTAGTTAGGAAATAAGTGCTTAATGTCGAGACAAAAAAAATTGTAGCAGCCAGGTGATCGTTATTTTTGAGATTAGAGTGCCGGAAACGTAGAACTCCACATGATTATTGTACGCTAGCGCAGCACGTCGTGCATTTTCCAATTTTTAAATTATCGGCTGAAAAACTGGTTTCGAACTTTTAACAACAATAGAAGAAAGAACGAATTGTACGACATACCATATATATATAATACAGTTAACATTGAATATCTCGTTATTCTGTTAATAATGGACGGTTATTTTTCAAAGGAACAATTCTTCGTATTCAACGGCTCGACAGGAAATTGTAACGAGTGTTTAAACGCAAGGCATAAGCAGAGGGATTTATCTTAAGGAATCATATTAATAATCTCGATTATGAGACGTGTGTATCATACTGACGATGTTGTAAGATGTTAATGGATGAGATATTAAGGTTTATGTTTCTACATTGTAATAACATTTATGTATAATGGTTATTATAATGCAAAAGTATACATACTAGTTGTCCAACCCTCGCATTTTTATTATTCTCCGATATTTCTCAGACCGATCCATATTCATAATGTGCTATTTTCAAAATTGTACATCACACTTAACAAATTCAAGAAGTAATAACATATTAATGATTTATATCAACTGTCTTTGGTAAAGGTGTGCGTTTTTCAGCTTCAGATTTCTCAGAAACATAAAACTCCCCGTGACAGTATCATAGTCTGTTTTCCTTTCGTCATAACCAACTGCTAAATAAATTATTTTTTATTGTTAGATCACGTTTAGAACACCACGATACATTCCCAAAATAACTTCTCTGTAAATTCACAAGCGTTTACAAAATGACCACGTCGTTATTACATCCCCAACGTCAACGAGGCCACATCACGGCGCGGCATCCGTTTACCCTACTACTGGTACCTGCTACGTCATTGAGCTATACTACTTAATTTTTAGCCTTGTCCCCGATTAACTCGCTTAATCGAGGATCTTCTGCATTCAAAATATGCCTATATTTTCGATATACACTTATCGAAGGTCAGATTCTCCGCTATAAGGAATATGATGTGAAATGATTTACAATTATTTATAAAATATGTAGTTTAGTGAAGCACGAGTTGTGCTAGGATTTGGGAAAAGTGGAGTATTTAAGTAGATGTAATTCGATTTTCCTCACGATTTTTTTTCTGTCTTGCACAAATTCTTTCCCTCTGCAACAAAACGTTATTGTCATATTTTTGAGTACGTCATGATAAAGCAGCTTAACTGAACAAAAAACATTCCCATCTGCAACATACTGCAGTAGACTGCACTGCAGTGTTGCTTCTCCGTGGTAAGGTTAGACGCTATATTGCCGTCATTATTTAAGAAAAAATATATATTCATGTGTATGTCTTAAAAATAAATTAGTTAATATAGTTTTTAAGTAATTTCATTTTCATTTTTTTTTTACTTTTCTAGCATTGTGTCTCATGTATCGTCACGTATCGTAAATAGAACTTATTTCATCGAAATTTTCTGTCGTTAAGCTCTTTCTCTATAATTAATGTTATACACATTCTTTACTTAAAAGTATCGACTTAAAGATATAAAAGTTTTGCCAATTTTAAAGTCCGAAGTCATACTCGTTCACTCAGTTGTACCTCATTGCAATACCTATTGTTAGCTTAACGTCAATAATACGTGTAGAATCGTGTCGTAGGTTCACCAATCGATTTGACCTTTACACTGAAAGTGCCGTACGTAAGTGCGTATCATAAAAAATAAATGCCATCGGAAGTTGAAAGCTTTTGTTATTACGTCATACTCGAAAAGCTAACA
This sequence comes from Xylocopa sonorina, assembly GCF_050948175.1. Classification (NCBI taxonomy): domain Eukaryota; kingdom Metazoa; phylum Arthropoda; class Insecta; order Hymenoptera; family Apidae; genus Xylocopa; species Xylocopa sonorina. Next base: position 8,494,488 of record NC_135202.1, on the reverse strand, counting down.
CTTATTCTATAGGTTCCAAGGTATTCTGAAAGTACAATTATCTGTAGCGATTACGTAACAATTCTTAAGCGTACAAAAACGAGTTTATAAAAATCCTGAGTAACGATAATAAATAAAAAAAAAGACCATATATCTGCTCGTATGTTACCAATTTAAAAATCGGTAACTATTTTATTGCCAACGTAAATTGCAAACTTCTACATGGTAGAAATCTGTGTGATCTACATTTTAAGTCTTGCACCCTGCCTGAAAGGGACCTGTAGAGAGTCATGCAATCGCGTGAACATAACTGAAGAGGTTTTACAATAAGTACATTATGCTTCATAGTATTATAGAACTTCGCTACATACAGCTGGTGAACCGACTAAACGTACGATGTACATAATGTGTAATATCGTCGATTCACCCTATAACTGTTACTAACTCATTCGCTACCTGAGGAGGTCAAAATGTGTGTTAATGTTCATTTATTTTTTTCCATTGGAAAGCAAACGAATATAGAGATAACGGAGCTTATATGAACGCAAAAAACTTCAAACAGAAGTAATACAATAGAAAAACGTTATCCTGATAGCGAATGAGTTGAAGAAAATTCGATTTTCTGTATGTAACGTAACGTACGAAGTGTTTCCATTGTTCAATAGCGAGTGTTACTATTTAACAAGGGATGCTTAATTATAATCGGGCCGATTATATTCTGCGCCGAAGCTATTCTTACAGTATTATGTCTCACCCTGCCTAAAAGGGATAAATAAAGTTAGTCATGCTACGGTGCTCACCTAAATCCATCTTGCATCAGGGCCATTACATAGCGCGCGGGTGTTTTTAATACTCGCGAATAAAATACACGCCGCGCTCTGATAACGTTTAATCGTAAGCATTTTATTAATTCTTTATTTGCACCCTGCCTGAAAGGGATAAAAGATGGTCCTAATCGCCAAACCACTAACTATCAAACGTCAAATTTTTTTTCGTAGATTACCCAAGGCGCTTTAAACGCACGCGCGAATATCGATGACAAGCTTTCATTCAAATGGAAGATAAATTATATATTCTTTTGAATATTGCAAATCTTCAATTGGAAATTTACGAATTTATAGTACTTCAATAGTTTCTGGATTTCGGAAGATAATAAATTTATAAACATTTAGTAATCTCAATATTCCTAAATCCGTCGTTACATTAGATCAGTTCTACGTTTGATCATAGCGTTTGGCGATAAATAAATACGATTAATTAAAAATCTATCAGTCTCAACATTTAACCCTGCCTAAAAGGGACAGAAGATGGTCATGCGAGTGTGCTCTTTACACAATTAGGGCCCAACCTAACACACGCGTAAAACAGCATGATTTCCAGAAGCTGTTCGAAATGTCGAATTAATTTCAAGAAACCATGCGTAATAACTTCCATTGAAATTGCTTCAGCTTACAGATTTCATCGTTACCTTCTCCGTAAATAGTGTAAACTGCAAAATTTCATCCAGTTTCAATTATTCAAATAGCCTATTTAATGGGCTCAACGACATGTTATTATCATTGATCAACGATGAAATCTGAATCGAAAACCTGTTTAAAACTCTTGCAGGTTCAACTGAAGCAAAAAAACTCCTTTAAATGGAATATAAGGGCCCTCGCTTATATAAAAATATCTTATATCCTAAGTTAGAATAAGAAAACGGCATAAAGTGTATGGTTCTCTCAGAAAAGTTTGCCTCTTTCATGTTAAACGCAGTAGGGATTGTTTGTCTGATCGAAATCTAATAAGCGCCTTCAACTCTGAGTTTGGAACGAAATCAATTTAACCCTAAACACCTGTAAAGATTTCACTGGGGTACTCTAATGATATTCTGGTAGTAACAATTATTTGGAGATTCTCAGAATTTCCATTGAAACGATGGCTAACTGTTTCACGTTTATTTTTCTTAAATTCGATAAATAGCAAGAGTTTAAGAAAAATAACAGAAATTTGATTTTTACGTTTCTCGTTGCAAAGTGATCGCTAAAGCTGTGCTTGGAAGAAGAATTGTTGGATTTAATCACTCAATGCTGCTCGAAGGAGGTCAAATGGTTGACAGGAGAGAAACGAGTCGCTCGTTTCTAGAATTCATTAGAAGATTAGGTCGAAGCGATCCAACCGAAAGGCTCTTTCGAACCCATTCGTCTTAACTACCGGTCCTTGCGATCTGTTGCTGTGCTCCACTTACGTCATTCGCTGCCAATGTGTCCGTGATTTCAAACCCTCGTTCGAGCAGCCTCGCAGCACTCTCGAAACGCTTGGGCTGTTTCGACCTAATCTTCTAATGATTTTTCCTTTCCTTGCGCCGATAATTCGACCTTTTTCGAACGACATTAGCTGAATAAATTACTTTGCAACAAAAAGAAAGCATAAAACATTAGCATTATTGTTCGCAAACATTTGTTATATACTCGACGATCTCCAATTATTTCGACATCCTATCATGATAGTGGAAACGGTAAAAAGATGATATTACCATAAACGACAAATGCCAATTAATCGTTGTAAAGATTACAAATCTGTTTGATTAAACATAAGCGGTAGAATTTCGAAAGATAACTTAATCAACCTATCAAAGCCACCGTTTCACTGTTTATCTGATTTAAGCAAGCGTATTTATATGGATTTCCCGATTAATTTTACCGCCCTTCCGTTGCCTCTTCCTCTTGCAATTTAATTCCTCTTGTATCTCTAACAACGACTTCCCCTTGGTTTCCGGAACCATGAACAGAATAAAGACGATTCCAAGGAAACAGCTGATCGCGAACCAAGCGAAAGAAGTATAAATCCCGTAGGAATCGGAAATAACTTGGTACATCTTCGAAACGATAAACGCTAACAGGGACGCCCATAGGTTCGCGATGGACACAGCTGCCCCTTTCACGTTAGTCGGAAAAAGCTCGCCTAACATCATGTAGGACAACGGATTCAAACCCAGCGCGATGATCAGCTCGTAAAATATTACAGAGGCGTGAAGAATCCAACCAAAACCAGTTGTGTCTATCGAGACGTAGAACTTTAGCAGATAAAACGTACCAGCAACGGTTAAGGAGAGCCCGCCGAGTAGAGTGGTAACGAGAAGCAGCGGTCTCCTCCCTAATTTGTCAACCAGGATTGCGGCCCCAACACCGGCTACCAGCTGGAGTACACTTAAAATAATCACCGCTATTCCAGCGGATAAGCCGGCGTCGCCCTCTTCGAGAATTTCTTGAGTGTACGACTCTATAGCGGCCAGGCCGCTGAATTGCAACACCAGCTGAAGGCCAAAGCTGATCAATACAGCCTTCCTGTTACCAGGCGTGTCGAACAGGTTCCAAATGTGCCCTTTATCCCTCAGATCACGCACCACGGACTTCTGCATCTGCTCCATGTCCTCCTCGAGCTGGTCCTCCGTGGCGTATCTGTTCAGGCGTTTCAAGCTGTTCATCGCCTTATCCTCGCGGTTCACCATCAACAAGTAGTACGGGGATTCTGGCATCCAGCTGAACGTCAGGAAGAAGATCGCTGGGATCACGGCACAGCTGTAGGCCAGACAGTCGTAGGACACGAACGGGCCGATCGCGTGCGAGTACAACTCGCCAAAAGTCACCATAAGCTTGATGAACGAACCCAGGGACCCTCTGACCTTTTTGTCCGCGATCTCGCCGATGTACATGGGACAAACGACGTACGACACGCCAAGCCCTATTCCAGCGATGAACCTCGAAACGTAGAGGACGTAGGGCTTCCAGGCTATTATGATTAGAACCCAACTGACGGCCAACGGTATTCCTGCTATCAGGAGGCACACTTTACGACCGAGCCAGTCCACGATGAACGCGGCGAGAATATTGCCGGGTATCGAGCCGAGAAGAACGAACGAAGCAATCCACGAGGCATCGTCCGACGTTATTGGCACGTGGGAGTCTGGAGACTTTAATTTTGGTAATATCGGTGATGTCCAGCCTATATGAGAACCCGAAGTTGCCATAGACAAGGTGGCTATATAGGAAACAAAACGTGTCGAGAATTACACACTTGAATGCGAGAGAGACGCACGGGTAATTCTGATCCGCGTATCGCGTGTCTACTGCAAATGTATAGCTACTGTTACCAATTTCTACGAAAGCAATTTAGAAATTTGAAAGTATCGTTCTCTAATTGCAATTCAGGCTTACCTGTAATCGCTGCTAAATACTGCATCCACCATTTAATGCGCGATTCGTTCATCTTTCTTATTTCTTCTTTTACGGACTGTAACATGTTTGCTATTGTTAGAACGTTGTAAATATGTTAAATATAGAAAATGTCTATTTGCGTCTAATCAAAGCAGTTTCGAGTGTCGATCATGATCGACGAAACGATATAAGTTTACATGATAATTAATGGAAAATTCGAGTCTAGTTCTGACTAATGATAAGTGGAATTGATGCGATACGTACAGAGATAGCGATGAAACGCGACAATGCCACCAGGAAGAACAACGGTTTTGTGCTAGTGTTCTTCGTACCTCCTTTTAAGGCATTATAGATGGAATGGAAGCTTAAACCGGTGTACTACATTTTATATGTCCGTTTATCAGTTCGTCTGTTATCTCAATCGAATCTCCCGTGAACCCCACTTTGCCACTAGCGAAAATTAGTAACATTTCCGTGGTGTACTATGGAAATGAATAAGAACGGAAAAGATAGATGGCTAACGATAAGTTGAGACTTAGAGAGAGTAAGTTCAAGCTTAAAACAAACTTAATAAATTGCCCTTAAAGCGTGCTTAACATTTATAGTCATAGGTAACAAGAAACAAAAGTATTTGGAATCATAATAATGGTATTCTTAAAATAAAAGTATGCTGATTGTAGAATACACGTAGTAAACATGAGATTAGGAGGATTTGATAACAATCATAGTGGTTATGAAACATCTACAATTTCTACGCATATACAGAAAATGCTGGAAGTCTAGTACGTTGATGACATAACTGAACGTATTGTGAGAGTACACGTGCCCTTATTAATTGACAAGATGGAAAATACAAAGATCTATGAATATATTGTAATATCATTTAAGTTGAAAGAGTAGAATAGTTTTGTAAATAAATTATACTTCTCTTACTAAAATGAAATTTATATTTCGTTGAAATGGAGAAGTGTCAATATATTAGCCAGATTTAAAAGTTGACTTATATTGGGAGAGGAAAGTTACTATGAAGAAAATAAGGAAAGAATCCAGGTATCCTGACTTTGAACTTACGGAGATGATTTCTAGCCGTTTTGGACAAATATTATACCAAATCTCGTCGAACAGTTTTACGAGATAGCGTCGTACTTGCAGTCATTCTTCGAAAGATATCGTATATCACCGAAAATACGTCTGCGCACGTAGAAATGTGTTATCGAAAGCAATACTTCTTGAAAAAAATTAATATTCAAATATTAAAGTAAAATATAAATCTGTTTTCGAAAGGGGATATTTTAATTAGTAACTACTGTACAAGTTTTTAATGTATTCATTATTTTTCGACTCATAATCGACCGTATTAAGTTCGCGTTGTGTATTCAATGTCTGCTGACATGATTTGAGAACAAATTGATGCCAGTAACCGAGCAGCTTCTGTCAATACAACCGTATTTACTAACAATTTACTAATTGAATTTAATCGCGAACGAATGCGACGAATCTTATATTCATTTTGTTGACAAGCTACGTAGCAGATATTCGAGAAATCTGCTCAAACAGAACTGACTGGCTCAATATAGGTACGTATAGATATAGGCAAGTATGTCTTCATTCAACATACTTACTTGTAAAGCCATACATTGATACCAGTTTTACCTTGAGAATTATTCCTTCTTATAAGAAAATTCCTTCTTATAATGTTAATTCTCTCTTTTTAACGCCAATTACATATAGATGTTCGCTTACGTTTCACTTTCATTCTCTTTCCCTTTCTCTTTCTCAAGTGACGTTCAAATAATTTAGAAACATCTCGCCAATTAATGAACACATATACCCATGCATTATCTCTGACGTTTGATTCGAATTATGCGCGGAGGATATTTAATGTTTGCATACGTTATCGTGATACATTTATAGCGCCCATAATTTTTGTCAAGAAAATGAAATCTTCGGGAGCACAGAGAATGTTTCATTCCGCGCTACCTTAAATTATTAAACTTACATTAACACAAAATCTAAATTAGTTATGCACGATCAGTAATCTGTATTTGTTTGAACAAAAAATTACATTTATTTCCAATTAACGTAAATTTGCCCATGATAATCTGTTAAATCGTGATCTCTCTCTTCTTCGTTACTAATTATTGTAAGATTCATACTTCTGTATATGTTATATTTTATAAGAAAATGATTAAAATACCGCATACTGGATACGACGCAAAGTAACCGCGTAAATGCAAATTATCGTACGTAATAATTATCTAGACGAGAATAGAACGCGTTTCTTGTACGCGTGAAACCTGTTTCTGAAATTTCGCGCGTAACGCCACTTTCTCGAGAGGTCGAACTCGTTCCGATCCATTCGAGCTGTTGTAGTGCAAGCAGTTATAAATTGTCTGCCATCAGCGAAGGGGTGGCGAAGTATTTATTCGTTGCACCTGTTAACGCACATGCGTTTGTCTTATTAGTTCGCAGTATTAACCGCAAAACATTCGAATTCTTAGAACACGGTGACTCGACGGTTCGTCATACCCTTGCGGGTGAATACAGCAAAGAGGGCAGAGCTCGATATACGAAGATGTGTGGTGGTTTTACGTGCTCCAAAAACGCATTAACAGCACTAAACATCCTTTACATCGTAAGCAGAAGTCCTGGAAACCGGGCTGTCAGCACAGTTTTCGAATGCACAGTGCTCTACTCGTATTTCGACAATCGATCACGTCTAGTTTCTCTAAAGATCCCTCCACTGCAGATTAGAGATCTCATAAACTGTCTGCCATTGTTGAGGGACAGTTTACTTTGCATTCGTAATTAAATAAATACAACAGAATTTTTAGAGGAATTTGTTTATCGATCTCTCTGATATTCTTAACGTTATTACGTAACTGTGACTTAATAATTGATATAACTTTTTAAGCCATGGAATTATAATAATAATAATGTATATGTACATGATTGTTTCCCTTTTGAATATTTATAAAAGATAAGAGGCACTAATACTATTAGAAACTTCTTAAAATGTTTTCAAGGTGTACAAATGTTCTCCTTAAATGGTGTGATAATGTTTTAGGTTGTTGCATTTATTTTGATCGGTGTAGCGGTTTATGGAAGAGCATCTGCATTAGTCACGAATCTTCCTATAATCGGTGGTATTTTAGCATGTGGTGTTATATTGATTCTAATTTCCATACTTGGTCTGATCGGTGCTGTTAAACACCATCAAGTTCTGCTGTTCTTTGTATCCTTTTATGAATAGATATTGTAGAACTGCTTAATGGTAGAAAAGCAATTAGTTCAACAGGCTGAAAATAATTGCTTGTTGAACAAAAGATATTTTCAAAGATACAATAACCTTAACTTCTGTATAGTACATGCTTATTTTGTTCCTGTTATTCTTGATCCAATTTAGCATCGCTTGTGCTTGTCTCGCTGTCAATACCAAACAACAGGAACAATTAGCAGAACAGGTAATATTATTATTTTTTATTATTACCACTGATTATTTAGTAGAATATGTCCTAATTGCATGCAACATTGGTATTTCTAGGGCTGGAGACGAGTTGCAAATGATTTGAGATTGAAAGTTGAGGAGACTTTTAATTGCTGTGGATTTAACGATACTGTAAGCACATTCAGAGATGATCAAGATCCGTTGTCTTGTAAAACCGTAAGTCTTTCTTATTCACTATTTACTATTTTATGAAGCTGTTAGAGAACATCCAAAATTTCTTATTTTATTCTAATTTTCCAGAAATTATGTTGCCAATATCCTGGAGATACTGATTGTGAATGCGCATCGTGTATGCAAAAATTACAGTCTACAATTGATTATGCCTTCAAATTATGCGGTAGCATAGGGTTGTTTTTCAGTTTCACAGAGGTAAGAATTTATAAATTGTCCTTCTTTACGTTATATATACATTCGATATGTACTCATTTAAGAATTCATCATAATAAATTGATATGTCGCTTAAAAACATTACATTTGTGAATGGTTTCACTTTGTTAGAACGAACAATGTTTTACTTTATAAATGTTTTAACTTGTGCACCCGTTACAGTTCGTTGGTGTTTGGTTGACCGTGCGGTACAGGAACCAGAAAGATCCACGAGCTAATCCTAGTGCTTTCCTCTAGTCTAACACCATCGCTATGTCCTCTGTCACCTCATATGATCCTCCTAATAGATGGTGGGTGGTTTCTCGTTGACATTTAGAGGAATATTGCAATATTGCATCAGTCACACATTTTATGCACAACATAACATTGTGCCACACTTATGTGTACTAGTTTTAATTAAATTCACAAAATTATATAACGGATACATACGTATATTATCGATCTACTGTAAATCTTGTATACACTTAATTTTCAGGTGATCGCAGCTTTCTTGGCAAGACGTTATAGAAACCAATTAAATCCGCACCAGAAATTTGTATTTACTTAGCATAATTATTTTGTCCGCTGGTATGTATTAGTAATTTAACCCTCGCAGTAACCGGCGATTCGGGCGACCGCACAGACGTCCACGCTTGAGGTCCCGCGGACTCGTAACTTGACTGTGCTTATACAAACATTTTAAACTGATATTCTATTATTTTATCGATCATTTCTAAAAAAAAGTTATGATAATTGAATAATATAAAAATTATAAAGGATTACATTTATTTTGTACCTATATAATTTATATAAAAAGTCTCATTTTCTATAACTGAATGTTCTTTATATACGTGAATGTTATATGTGTATATTATATTTGATGTCAGCCAATATTGAGTACTTCAAGCCGAACCTTTCAAATCTGGATCCGAACGGACCAGCTTAGACCAAACATGGTATGGCGAGGGTTAAATATAAAAACTATTGTTTTCCCTTTTCTTTTTTTTTTTTTTAACAAATCTAGGTTCCAGTAAGTAATTACATAAATGAATTTCCAACTCTAATCCCTTTCATTTATCGTTAAAAATGTTTTCTTGTTTGAGAACCAAAGAATTGAAAATTTTATTCCACAGTATAAACATCATCTTGCATATAATATAATTCTCAAGGAACTGTTTGTCTTTCACTGCAGTTTATAATGCTCAACGGAAAAAAGAAAAAGTACGTTTGGAAAGTGAACAGTCATAGATCTAGAATGAGTTAGAGAAACTATAGTTGAAATGTGTGCTCTAGTCATCCATTTAGAACAATTGTACTAAGCCTCAATGCGCCTTGTAGTTTAATACTTAGATACATTTATGCAAGCGTGTTTCTGTGAAATTTATTTTGTTGATTTACAGTAATGAAAAAATTAACGATATTTATTTAACAAATAATCATTTTTAAATATGTATAAAGCACAGTTTTAGAAAAGTTTCCGAAAGGTATATAATATTCCTTATACTTTGAATTATTCTAATTTAATACAAAGCTTTTGTATTTTTATTCCTAATAATACGTGCGTAATATCCATTGAAAATTTCTTGAAATT